>NW_027272654.1:0-169995 GCF_040938485.1 Diadema antillarum
GGTTACTGTTTTATCATAATTATCTTGAACAGAATTTCATGGCTTTAACAAAATCTTAAGTTCTCATTAAAAATCTTTTCAATGAAATTTAGCCAGTGAAATGCTGTCATACATGTATTTCATAGATTGCCATATATCAACTTTGGCAACACATTTGTATTTGACTGTTTCAAAATTATACAATTCATAAAATCAGAGCTTACAAATCAAGCAAGCTTGATTGCTGATTAATATCTGCTTCTTGAGTTATTGCCTGAAGTGATAAGATTCTGGCCTGAAGCCTGAACTTCTGACTCGACATCTGATAACTACTTTTCCAGTATGTTGAGGATATAAACACTAAGTTTCATTAGCATACCCCGTCCTTCTCAGGTGTCAGCTCTTACTGGAAATAACAGTGCTGACTAAAGACGGACAGACATATGACTGTACGACAGACTGGCAACCTATCAAGAACACTATACTGTATATATATTTCAAAAAAAGAAAAGAAAAAAAGATCGAGCAAGAATCAATGTCATGTTTTATCATATTTCCAAGCCTCCAAGATGCAAACAACTTCTAAAATAACACTCGAGAAAGGATTTAATGGGGATGAATTGACAAGTGTTTACTACTATTTCAATAATTCCACTTGATTTCTTTAATGATCCTGTCTCATGCTATGCTTATATTGCTTCCATAAATAGAAGCTTTTCCAAAAAACAAAAACAAAAACAAAAACAAAAATCTGAAAACAAAATTCTCACATTGCAAATCCTCAAAAGCCATCTACTAGATGTAACCAATAACAACCATGTTCTGCTTTTCCCCCGCACCACATGACCACAAATCTCCGTGCCATACAATGACAGACTCATAGTTAATAACATGATGTTCACTCCATTAACCAATCTACCCCTCAGGAAAAAAAAAATCTTAAAGATAAAATCTACAATATTCAAATTGGCTATAAAGTAAAGCCAAACAGAATAGATTCTGACTACAGCAGATTCAAAATGCAAGTGCAATGTCATTGCATTGATTTTCAAGTTTGATGGAAAGGTATGTGCACACTGCAAATATTTTCCTCAGCAAACAGTGGGCATTTGTCATCTGTAGATTTGACTAAGTTTTCCCTCTTCTGACAAGAAGGAAAGAAAGAAAGAAAGAAAGAAAGAAAGAAAGAAAGAAAGAAAAAGAAGGAAAGAAAGAAAGAAAGAAAGAAAGAAAGAAAGAATGAATGAATGAAAGAAAAAAAGAAAGAAAGAAAGAATGAGTGAATGAATGAAAGAATGAAAGAAAGAAAGAAAGAAAGAATGAGTGAATGAATGAAAGAATGAAAGAAAGAAAGAAAGAATGAAAGAAAGAAAGAAAGAAAGAAAGAAAGAAAGAAAGAAAGAAAGAAAGAAAGAAAGAAAGAAAGAAAGAAAGAAAGAAAGAAAAAGAGATAAAAGCAGAATACAGGTAAGAGAAAACAGACATTGCGTCTAATGACATGCTGCCTCCCACATAATGCCGTTTCCAAATTTAAGGTCCTGCAGTAGATTCTATATCGACTATACATCACATTTGCCGAAAGCCGTAGCAGGAAAGGCAGTTCTTAATCGAGATAATCCTTGGATAGGAACCCCTTCTGCCTTGGACTTCCTCAGTACCATTTGTCTACAACACAGGAATTTAGTAAAATAAATTACTCCAGACATGAAAGCGGTCCTCCAAATCTGAAATGTAGCTCACACAATTTGTGCTACCACTCAGTGACAAAACTCAATCTGCATTTGTAACTACATTATTTCAGAGCACAAAATAAATCGCCTCACCAAATGAGGCAATGAAATTGCAAAGGGGTCTACCTATCGTTGCAGCTTATAATGATGATACAAAATATATACATAAACAAATCATGCAGAAATGTTTTTTTTTTTTTTGGAGGGGGGGGGGGGGCTTAAAAACAGCTGGCTGCTAAAATGAAACCATTCCTGCTACTCACTTCCACTCCATTTATTATATGGCGTTCTTCAAATCACAGACACAGATTTGACAGTATTTGTTACAATTGCCAAAACTCTTCACAGGCTTGAAATGCTTTGTGACATGTCCCTTTAAACTACCATTTATGTAGTTACCTGCACACACAGCTGTGGTTGATTGTATGAGCAAAGTCACCAGAAATGAGTCGATGCATTAATGAATACATTGATACAAGAAAAATCAAACAAACCAGTAAAGTTTTATCAAAACTGCAAAAGATAATTAGAGTAAAGGAATATCAGAATATTATGTGATCACTAAGCTAGAAAAGCAGTCAAAATCAATGCATATTAGTTGGGGAGGTCATTTGGGAGGTCAGTTGGGAAATGATGTCACTGTCATGCAAATTCCCCCACTGGACTGCACACAAATCATCATAAAATCTCCTAATCTTGAATGAACCCCCCTCCCCAACAAAACAGGAAAGCCACCCTTTTTCGCCAAATTATTCTTGAGTCGTGACACCGTAGCCATGGTGATTGTCTTCCTACAGGGTGCTAGGTACAGCTGCTCAGCATTTTATGGGAAAAAATATTTTTAGAATAATTTTGGTGGGCATTTGACAGACGATGGCACTACTGCCTCAAGCCTAGTCTTACATACACGTGTGATTGTGATTCACGTCACTGTTTTCAGAAAAATTAACAAATTTGACATTCCAAAACTTCTTTAATCTCTAGAAAGACTTGACAATTTTGGTTGTTTGAGTCTGCCTTGTTAATCAGTCCTTTGAGTGCCGGCTGGCACAGAAAACTCCATAGCATCGTACACATTGTCCAAAGTCTCTGGCCTAAAAAGGATTCAAGTAAACTTGAATACAGAGTGGATTTGTCTGTAACTTGCAAAAGTCAATCCCTAGTCTTCATTAAAAAGACACTAACAGGGTCAAGATTTTAATCCTGATGCGAATCTTGACTCTGCAGATAATGCACTTTGAAGTCAATAATAACTTCTTCGAGCAAAAAAAAAAAAATTGTTAGGACCAAATATTTCACTGCCTCTAACACTATGAGAAATCTGATCAGTACTCTTACAATGGCTTTTGCATTCATGAGTTTCACAGATCACGATTGGCCACAAATTTTACCCCTCTAACATTGCTAATATCCACTCTACCAAAGGCTACTCTTTATTCACGACATAGAAACACTATTAAAGACACATGACACTAACTTGTACACAAGAGTTTTGTACAAAGGCCTGGCGTTTGAAAGAAGGGGGATGGGGAGAAATTGCTTCCATTTATCATGCCAAGGAAAGTAATGTAATTAATGTGCCATGGTAACAGAAATCTTTTCCACAACAAAAAATGTAATTGTAATATCCTGTAGTCCTCTACCCCACCCATTAAAAACTAACAAGAACAAGCTAACCCATAATTGATATGTTGCTTTAATCATCCAGCGCTCTTGCCACAGCCATAAAATACACGCATTGGTGCAATTGACACAAAGAAACTAATATGATAACAGCCATGTTGCAGAACACCTATGCATGCATGCATGTGCTTCCCCTATTCTTTGATGGATAACCATTGTTACAATTTCATTCATGAAGTTGTTACAAAAGAAACACACACACAGACATACACAAAAACAAAAGCCCTAGACTGCATAAATACAGAGACATTACTCTCTGTACAATAGATCACTCATTTGTAGTGGAAGCAACAAGAGGACCAGATGCCTCTATATACCTGTACCTACAACGTCCTATGTTTCAGTGTACGCACAGCTGAAGACACTTTTCAAAAACTGTTCAAAGACTTCAAGGATCACTCTAATACAGTTCACTTGTTGAGGAATGACCAGCAATTAGGATAAAATGTCAAACAAAACAATCTTACTCATCAAATACTTGATTCTCTCGCAAAGCAAGTATTCTCTGCAGTTTCCAAAGCACAGCTGATAAATATGTCTTTAACATCTGCACAAAATAAACACAGCAGTATACCGCTAGCTTTGGTACCAAAATATATTCAACATGCTGATGATTTGCAAAACGCTTTACGCTATTTAGGTCCAATGATACTCTATGCAATAAATAATAGCAGCATGGAACCACTTTCTCATGTCCACCACCAATCCAGAACGAGGCGAAACAACAAACTATCATTGATCATGAAAAAAATCTTACACACTATGCTACTGATCTGTACACAGGCTGCTGTCACGACTGGTTTCAGTTCCGCGCCATCCAGAATGGAGATGACCCCATCCCGGGGTCCCTCCTCTCTGGCTTGTAGTAAGACGATGTGGGTGGGGACGTTGAATGGGAGTAGGCGGAGGAGACTTGCTGGGGGATGTTGGGAGGGGGCAGGCCCCTGGGCATCACTGACCCAGAGGCTGATTGGTATCGCTGGACTGCGTCGAACCGACTGCGCGACCTGCCCGCAATGTCGTCATCCTCGTCCGAGTCGCCTCCCATCTCGTACGACACGAGTCGCCCGCGCTTCGTTCGCGGCTCGTCCGGCGATGCCGATCTCACTCCGAGCAGATCTAATCCTGCTTTTTTTTTTTTTTGTGGGCAATTTGATAACAATTTTGATGTATACACAGCAGCAATCAACAGAAGCATTCCATTTGAACCACACCAACCGGGGTGCACCCATGACATCACACAGAAGTCAACCCAAGGCAAACATGATGAGCAAAGAAGATTCGTTTCACCAGGAAAAACCAATGGTTTCATATGAAATAGTATTGGGTATTTGAATATCACATATTGATTAATTTGTTGTTGTTGTTTTTTTTTAGATTAGTGAAACAAAGTGCAATTTAAAGGTTTTGATAACAAGGTTGCATCAAATTATTGACAGACAACAAAAGACAAGAAGAAAAAAAACAATGCATTAATTTTTTTATGGGAGAGAAATGTAGACGATTAGTTTTTTTTTTTTTGTTCAAACAAATATATTCAAACCGTGTTTCCATGACGACGGATGAGGAGGGAGGCATTTTCATTCCAGCCAACATCAGGTCAGCACATGAAAGAGAACAGAGATTGGGAAGAACAGAAAATACAGGACAAAATGTGTTAATTCTCTGTCAGAAAGAGTAGAGAAAATAAAAACGTTCTGTCATTGGACATTACAGATATTGAGAACATTAATTCTTGCATCTTGCACAAATATCAAAAAGTATACGAAAGCAACGCATCAACACCAGCAAACGCAAAATATTCATTAGTCAGGACAATTGAAGATATTCACACTTCAGTTACTAAATGCTGGAACAACTGGCATAAATGTGAAATAAAATGAAGAAATACTTCATATGAACAACAGAATGTCACACTAAATCTGTGTCGGCTATCACGTTCTGTTGGCAGAGTGAACACATGACACATTAAACATATGCATCAATCTACGACTTGTAGTCGTGCCAACTGACTTACTTACCAATTTCTGGCCCTGCAAAAAAACTGGGTAAAATGAAAGTTAGTTGTCACAGGGAAGAGAGAGAGAGACAGAGAAATAAAAAGGAAGAACATATCTCTCCACTTCAGCGTCAAGATGTGTATTCTCACATACAGTCAAACCCCACGGTTCTGTGATCATGACCACATGTTACAAAAGAACTTTGGGGACTGTTATCTCCTGTTCCTGCTAATACACTCCTCCACACGGCCAACGGAAACATCCACCACAACAACTTGTATCTCACGGATGTCTACTGCTAATCAAAGCACGAACAGAAAGGGTAATATTCGCCTTAGGATGAACTACCACACGGCACAAAGCAATCAGTCGGCACCCTCCCCGCCCCCTTTCCCCCTCCCCTCCCCCCTCCCCCTCCCCCTCCCCTCCCCTCCCCCCACACCATTATCCATGACTCACTTACCTGAGGGAGAATGTAACAGCTTTCTCCTGCCATCTTGCATAGACTGCGGATTTGGGGGTGGGGGCATCAACCTTTTTTTATGAGAGCAATAACAAGAGAGGCACATGATGGAATACGGTCAACACAGTAACATATATAAATGTGTGATGACAAAAACTTATCATGTGCATATTCCTGAAAATATTTTTCCCTCCAAACAGCGGGGCTACTTTAGTGACCTGGCATAATGCCAAGATCTACACCGAGGGTCGATGCCCTTCAAAATCCAAAATATGGTTTGCACAGATACTAAGACGAAAATAGAAAATATCTCTATCCCTATCGTTGCTTCCGTATTTTCATTTCTTATAATTCCACAACTTTCAAACCCAAAATGAGGTTTGTACATACACTGGGACTAAAATAATCATATCCCTTTTGTATCTGCATCTTCATTTGACATGATTCTGTATGTCACTTTGCATATTGTATTCCATCTAGGGTAAGAGGTCACTCAGAACAAGTTTTTTGACTTCTAGAGAATGTGTCCCCAGCCAAGTTCAAAATTATTGCAATGTTATTTGTACTTGGACATATTTTTTAATGGAAATAAATGTCCTTAAACATGAACCCGATAATGGACATGATTACGCTCAACTTTTGGATTCATTCACAACTTTTCACTACCCTTTTCTGACAAATCCTACGATTCTATTGCTGTTCCTGGAAAGAGTTGATCTGTGGACTCTAAAGCAATTGGCACTACGATTCGGTTCATAAAGCAACAATGCTTTTGTTTCTGCACCACAGTAAATATATACACAATGCATACATTCAGTAAGGTCTGATCTCATTTATTGCAGTAGATGAGTACGTTCATGTTTAGGAAAAAAAAAAACCATACAAAACAACACACATTAAAATGATAGTATATTTCTTGTTTGAGAAGGGGATTCAGATTTTAACTTTTTGTGAGAGGATTAGAATCCACTTATATGAAATATTAAAGAGCATACAATTCTAAGGGGAACCAAAAGTTTATTTGATGAAAATCAGTCTTGAAATGGCTGAGATATCCAAAAACGAAGCAAAATAAAATGGTCCTAATAAAAAGTGGGACCTACCTTTTATTAGGACTACTTTGTTTTCAACTAAGGTCAGACTGTAATACCCTGCAAGGAAAGACTAATCACCACAGCAACTCACCGTCTGTCTTCGGGTTCCGGTCGGGGTAGCCCCAGCAGTGACCCATGCCCTCCCGATGCGCTGCCAGCCACACTCACGTGTAAGTGTCCCGGGGGTGGCACACCTAGATTAGTCATGGGGAGTGGATGGTGCTAGACAAACACAGGGAAAAGAAAACTATGTTAACATGGGGGTCCGCCTAGCGTTCGCAAAGGTCCTGGGCCTACCTGCAAAAACATTGATACATTATTGCAAAATAACGACAGACAATACGAGGAAATATGGGTGGGCAATTGCTTGGAAACTGAGGACAAGAAAAACGTCAGTTAGCTCCGCTTCTTCTACAACATCTCCTTTCACATAAGTGCTGATTTGGGGGAGGAATGCTGAAGTTACCTATTTCATATGTGTCCCAACAGGATGCCCTTCTCAGATCGACTAATCTAAATTTCTCTCATGGATATTGTATAATGGAAGCAACATCAAGAGATGGTACGCTAGATAAGCATTTTTAAAATCTTTATTTTCTCTTGTAATGTATAGACTGGCCATAAACCAATTTGATAATAACTTTTATTTTTTTATGATGCCTGTACTGCTGTAACTGGTATAACTCTGACGGGTGATACTAAATGTTGCTACAAGCATCATTGATCCCTGAAACAAACAAGCAAACAAACAGAATCCTGCCTATGAATAATATGTCCAGCGACAAGCATATTTGCAACAAAATTGCTACTGTTGTTCTGATACTCACAAGGGAAGTCGGGGCAACGGCAACAACACCACAAAAACAGACAAATTTTCTAAAGTGAAAACAACCAAGATGAAGCCAGTTGTCTGCCAAATCAAGCGATTGTCGATAACAATTTCCTGGACAATAAAGCAACTCCAACAACTCCTAGAGGAACTCCAAGTCTGCAAACTGTACCGAAACTCTGGTCTTTTGAGTCTGGTCCTGCAATATCAATCGCATGTACTATGGATGTGATGTATGGGCAAAAATCCAAAATTGCTACATACAAGACCGCCTTTCGTCGGGCTGCAAGGTGGTAATGCTGAAACTTCATGGCAAATGCAACCATCCAACTAGCTACAGACAACTCTATTGCATTGTATCCAACCTGGTATGTGAAATCAAGACCCCAAGGCTGATGTGAGACCAAGTAGGTGTAATTACAAAACGTAATCAGAAGGAGAGAGAAGGAGGAACGAAGAGTAAGAAATAGAGATTGTCCTCTATCCAGAAGCCTGCTGCATAGATAGATGCACAGAGAGAAGTATCAAGACCACATCCTGAAGTCTGCACTGTTCGTATGAAAGGAAGCTGGGAGAATGACATATGAGTGACGCTTCTGCATCTCTTGGTACGTTGGTCAATCTCTCCAATCATCTCACAACAGACACAAGGGCATCGTCAAGCTCACACGAAGGCACCTCTAGAGGAAGCGTATGAAGGAAGAGGATGGGGAGAACGAGGGGTAGGAAGCGTGGGGATCATAATCCCAGTCCACCATGGCAGGGCTGTTGCACGTAGCACTGCGGTGTAATGAGTAAAACAATAATTGCTGTATGACGTGGAACACGATTCTGACGAAGGAACGAGAGCAGTGATTAGAGCCAAAGGTCCCGGAATGCTTGTAGCGTTTCCTAGGTACAGGAACAGACAACTAACGACAGAAAACACTGGAAGGAAAAGAAGCAAACTGAATGCCAAATGTGAACGCTCCTCCACTGCTAGGTTAGCTAAGGGAGGATTCACAAGAGGCACCCTCACCTCGGGTCTCTCGTCGGACAGGTCCTCGCGGAACCTCCTCTTGACGGGTTGCGGGGCAGCTGGCGGTGGTGCCTGCACTGGGGCCTGCACTGGAGCAGGCTGCTGGTGCAGGATGACCTGTTGCTGACCCACGGGGATTCCAGCCTGGTGCGACGGATGTACCTGGACTTGGGCCTGGCTGCGGGCCTGGACCAGGTGGGCCTGGGCTTGGGCTTGGGCCTGGGCTTGGGCCTGGGCAACTTGGGCTTGGGCAACTTGGACCTGGGCCTGGGCTCTGACCAGAGTTTGCTGGGCCTGTACGTGAGTTGCCTGAATATTGATACAGACAGATGCATGTGTGAGGCGTGGAACAGAGATAGAGAGAAAAGGATTGCTTTCTAAGCCAACCCTTGTACTTTCAGCAAATTGGTGGGACTCATCCTCAGAAGACATCACAATCATATTCATAAGATGACTACAGCCCCTCTAAACACTACACTAGAAAGAGTGACATTGATACAAATTTTGACACTTGAAATGCTGATTTGCACCTGAGACACATTTTCTTAGAGATATAATGAGGCTGAAAGAGACAAAGTGAAAGAGAGTGTACTGTTGTACTACTGTCTACTATTTTCTTTTTCCTATTTGAGGAACCATGAAGACGTATGGCTATTTTCCAATCCACAGATTGCTGAGAAATTCAGCTTAAGAAGATAAACGTGCAAACATGTTCAATGATATTTTAATAGTAATAAATAATTCTGCATTTCCGCTTGAAATCTGAAGTTTCAAAAGTCTTCTTCACATGAGAGAAATTTTCAGCCAAAAACATTTCTCCACTTACAAGTTCCGTAATAACAATAATTACGGCAGTTTTGTAGGAGAAAGAAGCCCTGCTGTTGCCTGCCTTTGTTTTGTTTTGTTTCCTACTATTTGTCTCTGCTCTAAACAGAAAAAAAAAAAAAATCTACTAGGATTAAGACCAGTTGTTACCGCATGCCTGGTATATGACGTACCTGGGCTGGATACAACTGTGTCTGAGAGGCGACAGGCATCGGTACCTGGGGAGGGGGCACCGGCGCTGGAACGGGGCGGGGCGCCCGGGCCTGGACCACCATTCCCGGCTGGCTGACCACAGAAAGCTGTCAAGGGTTTCAACATGAAGAATTTCAAGTACTACACTGCCCTCATGTGCCCTGTCGATATCAGACGGTATTTGGCGGTCTGTAAGAGGTCTCTCAAACAGCTAAACAACCATTAATCAAACTAAATGTAATATAAAGTTTATTCACATATCTCAAGCTCACAAGATTGCTGTCGCAACAGAAGCACATACCTGTAATGTTCACACAGGACAGATATATACGAGTACTTCTTCATATACTGGGAATGAGAATGATTTGGTGCACATACAAAATGACCAAAGTTTGTGTGCACAAAACACAGGTGATACAGATTTTTATCTTGATAATTATGTGGCAAATATCATGAGATATCTCAATAATACTATTTGGTAAGAAGAAAATGACGACACCAAGCGTTATACCTCTTACCATCACCAATAGTGAGAACAAGGCAAGTGCCATAATGTGTCTCACCCATTCGTGTACAAGACTATTGTACGTGAATGGGATATAACAGATAAAAAAAAGAGATATAACAGATAAAAAGAGATATAAAAGGGTAAAAATTTATGGCAAAAAAAAAAAAACGTGCCATAAAAACTTTACATTGGGCCCTTAAAATTTGTTGACCCCTGCATGTGACCTTTGACCTTTTGGTGACCATCCACTCCCCAAGGGACATCTACCATCCAAGTTTGGTCACAAACGGACCTATGGATCAAAAGTTATGACCCATAATAGAAACGCGCCATAAAAACTTAACATTGGGCTCTAAAAGTTCGATGTCCCATGCTTGTGACCTATGACCTTGTGGTGATCATCCACTCCCCAAGGGACATCTACCATCCAAGTTTAGTCACAAATGGAGTTATGGATCAAAAGTTATGACCCATAATAGAAACGTGCCATAAAAACTTAACATTGGGCTCTAAAAGTTTGTTGACCCCTGCCTGTGAGCTTTGACCTTAAGGTGACCCTTTGTATGACCAATTTTCCCTTGAAGTTTGATTGCAATTGAAGCCCAGAGTAAAGAGTTATTGAAGTTTTTGTAGCGTTAGGGACGGACGACGGACGGACGACGGACGGACGACGGACGGACGACGGACGGACGGACGATGGACGGACAGACGCCTCAGGCGATCCCTTAGTCTCCCCACACCTCTGGTGGGCTCGACAAAAACCAATACAATGCATTTGAGAGGTAACAACACTGTACGGAAGCTTTTTCAATTACGCTTTTAAATATCTCATAATTGTCAATATATAAGAACAGAAAAAAGTAAGGAAGTAGGTAGGGTGATAAAGTTGAGGAAAAGATTAGAGCAAATCCATGGATGGTGGTGGTATCAGGGTCCAGAGAAGAACTAACCTGTGGTTGAGCCTGGACCTGAAGATGGGGGTAGGCCACTCCCTGTGCCAGGGAAGTGACCACTGTAGTGACCACTGGCCTCCGGGCGGGTACGGCCCCAGCTAGGATTGCTTCTCACAGAAAAAAAAACAACCATCAAATATATGTATTAGATGACTAAAATCACAGTAAACGCTACTGGTGTCAACAATGTCTACGGTATGTTACACACTATACTGGATAAAGCACAGATGAAATACCATCTCTTACAACAAATAAATTTTAATATGCAGTGAAGAGTATAGAACCACAGTCAAGTTAACCAATTCCCATCCCCCACAAACCTTCTTTAATGTGTGTGTGTGTGTGTGTGTGTGTGTGTGTGTGTGTATGTGTGTGTGTGTGTTTATTCTTTTCAAAGAATACGTCATTCTGTATATTACCACAATGAAAATTTCATCAAGTTTTATTGATTGATCATTTTATCTGAAGTCAGGTAGAAGAAACATAAACAAATTGGAACCTACAATGGTGGGCATAACAATGAGGGTTGGAAGAGAGGAATGTACAAATTCTGGTTTTTTTGTGTGTTAAAAACAAAGAATAGAGTGTCAACTGAATATTCCCTTCCGTGTGGCCTTATCAAAATGCAAAATCATTTCAGAACATTCTAGTCACTTGTCTTCGCTGCTCTTTTTGGCAACAGAACTTAATCTTTAAAGGCCTTCATGGGAAGTCGCCCCATAGGGTACCACAGACCTTGGCAAACTGTCCATAGTAGTGCATTATACGACCAAAGAAACACATACACAAACACAAACACACTGACACACACACAGACACACAAACACACATACACACATACAAAACTACCTTGTGCCTGTTGCTGGGCTGCCAGCGTTTGACTCAGACTGCTGCTGACAGCTATGGAGGTGATGGTGGGCGGAGTCTGGGGCAGCATGGCTACGGGGGCCTGCTGCTGGATCTGCTGGACGGGTTGGGCTGGGCGTGGAGGCAGGGGGGCTATCATTTGTGCAGCCACTATGTGTGAGATGGAAGAGGAGTAATTAGCATAGAGATCAATAATCCAGCTTGTTCATATCACTTACAGCAGATCGCCGTTAAGCAATATTTTGTGCGTTGTTACTGTTGTGAATATTTGTCAACTTGCAAACTCTGCTAACCGTAAACCACTATGAGATACATGTACAGTAAAAGTGGATATTTTCGTGCGACAAATTTTTTGTGCTCGGCTGGTTAAGAGGAGTTTCGCGTGTTTTTAATTCTGCGGAATAGAGACATCAACTACTGGAACATATAGCAAGCAAAAATATTCATGTGCTTTTATTTTCACACTAGCTTCTGGTTGCGCGAAATGCGCGAAAACTTCAACACCGCGAAAATTTCCACTTTTACAGAATATGCTGTATACGATGGTATGTTCGTGCTATAGAATATCATTAATCAAAGAATGTCAGTGATGATGTAGACCTCGGGACAGGTCTCTGTCCTGGGGAGCGTTCGCCATCAATACCACATGCTGTGGTCAATCTTGGAGGGCAGTATCGGCTGGTCAGCTTTGGCTCACGCATAACCAACCTTCTTCACCCTCCATTCTTCACAAACTTATGCATCTGCTATATGTATGTTTCATAGACAACATCATACAAGGGACCTTTACAGACTACTGTATAAGCTGTTATTTTTTGCAGAGACTTAATTTTCGGAAGTTTTGCAAATTGCTGTTGACCTCGAAGCTAAGAACATGCAAACATATCTCAAACTGACAGGCAGTAGTGCACTTATGATAGAGTCTGTGTAAATACTGCAAAAAAAAAAAATTGTGAAAATGTCTGTGACCTCCTCATTTGCAAAAATATCTGTGTGAGAAATTACAGCTTATTAGTCAAGGCGCTATTTCCTGTAAGGGGCTTAATTAAGGAGTTCGTTCAACCCACCCCGCAGAAAAGGTATGACCACACAGGGTGGTAGATGGGACCTCCATGAACACCCCCAGATAATATGTGATTCCAAATTGTGGTATCAATAAAATTTTGCAGGCCACTTTTCATCATTATTTGTTGGAACAAATGTAAAAAAGTCTGCCTACGCCAAGACTACTACACACACCACGGGCACTTGCAGGAAGCTCTATGGGACGCACAGTGCCAGTGGCGCGTGTAGAAGTCTTTACGCAGGCTTTCTTCGACCAAAAAAAGGTTTGTGCCTGCAAACTAACGGAATTGTCACATCTTTCGGGGTAGAAAGATACGCGGGCTTTAACGAGTTGGGATTTTCCAGCAAGCAGGAGAATTTTCTGCGGGCGGACAAGGGTGCTGGCGAGTTCCGTACTTGCGTCTTACCTGCTAGACGCGTGCTACTTACCTGTTACTTGAGTGTATTCCGTGTGACCTGCGTGAAAGCTTCGAAAAAGACCCGTTTTCACTTACTAGCGACATACGGGGACTGCGAAGTACCTGCGTGGGAGTCGCCTGCAAGGTCTGCCACTAAGAGCCTCTTACTTGTGTTCTGCGAGTACCTCTGTGGGCAAACCCCCGCGACTCACCCGGAACAAGTTTTGAGCATGCTCAAGGCCTTGTCAAACCGTGCCTGAGGAAGCCTTGCGGGTTGACTTGCGGGAAAAAAAAAAATAGCTACAGGGAGCTCCCCACATTTGGAGCTATTAAACATTAGAATATCATTGGTTTAATTGCTCTCTGTATTCACATAATATTTTCAAGGGAAATTTGTATACATACATTGCTAAAAATTACATTTGCGAGTACTTTGAAGTCAAATTTGTGTTGAAAGAAGAACGGATGCAACTTTTTCATGCCTTTTACTATTCGAGAATGATATCTTCCTTTTAATGGCCGTTTACTCAAAATGTGTTTTTATATGCCTTTGTTTACAAATTTTGCGGCAACTTGAGAATGCTTCAATATTTTCTTCCCATATGCGGTACACTTATGCAGATGGACATGTTAATCAAGCTTTCTGAAATTATGGGCTTTAGTTTTTAAGTTATTGAGTGCTGAATCCTGATTCGATAATACTGGTTGCCATGGCAACAAGAGATTTTTCTTAACAATAATCAATGAAAATGTTTGCTTTTTTTTCATTGCATCTTTCAAAAAATATGAACAAAAATAGCAAAGTTTGCAGCAGTAGGCATTTTGGGGTTACCAATCACCTGTAGGCATCTGGTTACCATGGTAACCATGCACAATATTGCCTTACCATGTATCCCTTTGTATTGCTGACATCTCCAGCAACAAGTACATATATGGTTTAATGGAGTTTTGATGAATTCTTCATGAAGTAAATGCAAAAACTGTGATTTTGTTGTCATCAATAGCGAAAAGCATCACCGGCCCTAGTCTAGTTTCCAACCGTTTTTATTTCGTCTTTATTTCTCTCTTGCAGCTTGTGTATGTGCAGAAGCCCGCTGGCCCATACCCAGTGATTGCGACGCCCGAAAAACAAACAAACAAACAAACAAACAAAAACAAAACGGTTCGGGCGTCTCAATCACTGGGTATGCGCCCTTACTCAGCTTGCTGGTACTCGGAAAAATTAAGACGAAATAAAAACGTCTAGAAACTATACTACACTGACCCCAGCTTGGCATGAAGAGTTAGGTTGCAGGCAAAAAACCCTTGTTTGTCGAAGAAAAAGTCTGCGTACGCTAATACTACCACACGCACCACTGGCACTGGCACCTGCTTAGTGCTTAGAGCTAGTGGTGCGCGTAGTAGTCGTGCGCAGACTCTTTTTCAAACAATAAGGTCTTGTCGCAATGAAAGTGGCCAGTAAAATTTTGTTGATACCATAATTTGGAATCACATACTACCTAGGCGTGTTCAAGATGGTCCAACCGACCACCCCATGCAGTCAAACCTTTTCTGCGGGGTGGGTTGAACAAAGTCATTTTTTTCTGGGTCCCTGCGCCTCGACTATATAAAGAACATCTGACAGTTCAAAAAGAGCTTCATTACAGATCCAGTCCCAGATATGGAGAAATGGTATTTGCAGCAGAAAGTACTCTTCAATAGGAACTCCTCCTCACTCCCTTTCCCCCTTCACCTTCAAAACTGTCACCACTAATGCTTGCAACTTATTGATTTATTGATGCATCACAAAAGGCAGCAAAATATTCCCTAGTTATATTCAAAGACGATATTAAACTCAAAACTTAGTTTCCCCAAAAAACTGATAGAGAAGAAAGATAGTAATCATACATTGCTATGACCCCTTGACACCCCTTCCTCTTTAGGGAGAAGAATGACAAGAACATGCCTTAACCGTAGCATAGTCACATCAGAATATCCATTAGTAAAATGGCATGTGCTTGCTTACCCATGGCTGGCGCAGACCTCTGAAACAGCTGACTTTGGTGTGTGATGTACTCTGCCTGGATCTTGAGAGTGATAGGGCAAGAAAAAAAAAGGAAAATAATCAGATTTCATACCACATACTGTATAGATAAGAGCTAAACAAACTAAGCACCTTCCCCCAATACTTAATTTTTCATACGTCTAACAGGCTTATCTGTAATGACATACTTCCAGCTGATCAAGCCATTTACCAAAGTCAAAATAATATACCAAACAATACTGACAGTTGACATTGTTTTGTAACATTACTGGTGCTGCAAACATGACCACTGAAATTCTCTCAGTAGGTCCACTTGTAAACCTTGACGATCTGATTTAATTCTTTAGAGATCATCTCTGCTACATATTGTTAAAAGATATATCACAAATTAGTAAGGCAATGTAAATGAGGCAGACTTACTGGGAATCGACACTCACAATGTCACTGAATGCAGTAATCACTAAGCTTATCAAGATTTTTAACTTAGAAACAAATATGGCACGTGGGTTTGCTAAATACTGTATGTCCCCCCCCCAAAAAAAAAAATTACAACAGGACCCTCTGCAACGACAACTATATAGTGAATCAATCCAAATACAGTTTCAGGGTATGAAACTATAACTTATTACCCACATCTTACAGAAACCCCCATTCGATTTGCTTCAGTGGTCAAAGAGAAATGAGGATCTTTGCAGAGCATGTCAGGAATCCCTTCCCTCCAAGTTCTGTCCATTGTGTTCACAGTTCCAAGAGCATCCAAGTGCTGAACTTGGGAAGAAATGGACCCGTGACATGCTTTACAATGATCAACATTTCTCTGTGACCACTTCACCAAATTGAATGGGGCTTTCTGCAAAATGTAGGTACAGTTGAACCTCTCTTATCCGGCCTCCCTTTATCCGGATCTCTCTAATATACGGACGCAATCTCGCCGTGATTTTTTTTTAAATAGTTACAGGAGGAAAGGGGGATTCCCAACTCCTTGAGAACTCCTACACAAACACACATGAATTACATATACTTGATACATTTCTTAATAATTATTTAGGTAAATCATCCCAAGAATTTATAAAACAAAATGATTTCATTCTTGCAAACACGAACCTCTATTTTGGGGTCTGTTACTGAGTGTAACAATGAAAAGGTTGCAGTATACACATTACTACATGTGGTACTACTATGGGCTACATCAGTACATGTGTATGTATATGTACATGTATAAAGCATTGAGTCTCTCGTATCCGGCCAAATCCCTTACCCGGATAAGCCCCGGTCCGGATACGAGAGGTTCAACTGTACAATGTAAGAAGTTATAGTTTCATTCCCTGAAATAGCATTTAGATTGTTTGATCATTTTGAAAGTTATCAATGCAAAATCTGATTGTAATTTTTTTTTTTTGATACACTGTAAAGTGAAGTTTGTTACTTACTGTGGCCACTAGATTTTCACAGAGCTTCTTGGCAGCCTGCAGTCCTTCTGGTTTGGGGTGGGTGACGTAAATGTAGAGGTTCTCAAAGGCCTCCCGCCCCGACGTTGGCTCCATGCACCCCGAGCCCCGCCCCCGCAGATATATGTTGGCACCGGTCTCCGACCGAATGTGCTGCAAGAACGAGCTCTGCAGGAAAAAGGAGGGGAGAGAGAATGAGATATACTTGTACTGACAAACCTTCACAAAGACTTGAGAATACAATACTGTAAAACACAACATTTTCGTGGGATGAAAATTTCGTGAGTTGGGGCTGACGGCCTTTTTCGCAGCATGAAATTTTCGTGAGTTGCTTCTAGCATTCAATGCGTATAGTGTAGACAAGAACTTTCATGTGCATTTTAGTTTCGCGAATCTTAGCTCTCGTGAAATTCAAGAAATTTACATGCACACGAACATTCATCGTTTTACAGTATATTTCAAACCTGACAATAACAGTGCATGAAAAGTGCTACAATGTCCCGATTCCATATTTGGTACAGATGGTTTGGTAAGTGTGGGGAATAAACATAAACCAATACTTACAGGCATAAGGCTGTGACATGTATAAACCCTATAGATCGGAAATTACATCATCTTGGAGGCGACAGAATCACTACTAAATTTCTATAATGTCAATCTGATTTCCTGGCCACAGACACAGAATGAAGAAAGAGAGGACGAATTTAACAAAGGAAGCTTTGATGAGAACAAGTGTTCATACCTTGAGAGATGGAGAGAGGGTGTGATTACCCTTCTCTATACAATTTGTATGTCTGTTTCGCCTGCCTCATGCACGCATCACACACAAAATTTTGCCTACTTTTATCTCCCCTGATTAAAAGATGCGGACATCTGTCATCTCCCAAACTATCTCGAGAATGGAAGATATGGTGTTGCCTTTAGGCAACCATTTACACAGAAAAGCCATAAACATGATTATTGGTTGAGGAAACAAAGCATGCCAACCTCTGTATTTGAATTAAGCAAACATAGTACAAGACATGTAAAAAAAAAAAAAAATCTTCCGGCAAACATTTGAGTAAATGACACAAACACACACTTGGGAGCTATGACAACTAGCAGGGGCGGATCCAGGAATTCCGTAAAGAGAGGGCGCCTTTACAAAATCAAAGGAGGGCGCACGTCCCCCATTTTTTTTCTTTTTATTTCTCTTGTTTTAAAAAAAAAATAAAGGGAGGTGCATGCCCTGTGTGCCCCCGCCTGGATACCCCACTGACTAGGACTAGGAGGAATTATCGGAAGACATCTTAACCTAATTTACCTAACTCGCTGTAATCAAATTAACCTCATTCATTACTGGTAGGTAGGAAATCAAATTGCAAGATATAGGTTAGGTGGTAAACAAAATCTTACCCCTGGTCCTTGAACTTTTTCCCGCACGTTGAATGAGGGGTCTGCATGCTCCAGTCCCACAAATACCTTATCTTGTAAGTAGTGCTGTGTAAAGGATGCCCAAACATGGTTATGCAGAAAAATGAAATTAACACTTGAATCACAAGCAATATGCTACAATGTCATCCCTCATCGAGTATTTGCATGTTTTTTGTTAATTCAAAACAGGTCACAGCTTTCCCCCACAAGATCTGCACAAGGTCATCAAACTGTGTCTGCATACGATAGCACGAACGATGATATGAATGAAAACAATATCAAATTTGTCTACTGTGTATATTTCTATGGATAATCACTTTCAGTAAAGTGAAAAAAAAAAAATTGCAGAGGCAGACACTGCCTTAAACAAAGATTTCTAGATTACTAAGAGTGAAGTACACAATATAATGTAAAGCATTTTTTTTTTTCATTTATCTTTGCAGGAATCTTGCTTTTTAGCATCCTGCCTCAAAATCTTACACATTTTGCTACGTCAACATTTCCTTCTCCTAGAAAAGTTCATCTTTAAAAGTTCATCAAGAATAAAATTATAAAGACATCTGACATTTAGCAAAATAATAAGACAGAAAAGAACTACAAGTGTAGATGCTGCTCCAAGAGCTTTCTTTAACGAGAACTTACCCCGGAGGTCTGAGCAGCCTGGATGGCCATTTGTACAGCTGGTGGGGGGACTATGGGGTTGCCCCCCACTGCCGGTCCCCGCACGCTCCCTCCCACCGTGGGGTTCCTCAGGGCCCCGTCCATGCCCGGGGCCGTGGGGACGCCGACCCCCAAGCCCGCGGGTCTGGTGCTGAGGGCGCCCGTACCGCCCGCCGCACTGAAGCGGGACCTGGCCCTGTCTCGACCCTTCATCTGCATGCTCTCTCCAATTAGAGTTTTGATGTGCTCTACAGCTCCTGGTGGGTGAAAAAGTGATATCAACTATTAGGATCTCTACTTAATACGTTGAAGACTAGTGCCGAGTATATTTGGACAGGTGCCTATGGGAAGTGCATGTTACAGCAAATTCAGCCCGTCCTCAATGGCTTAAATATACTACTGACCTGCAACATGGGACAACTGCTACAACTTACGAAAGATATGGGGAGTAATAGAGAATATGCCTGACTTTGTATAAACGTCCTAACTCAAGTCATTACATCATTCTGCATGTGTTTGGTATCAAACCCAATTTCACTTCATTACATTACACTAAAGGCAGACAACATTGCTCCAGCTTCATAATTTGCATTCAGATTGCTTTTTCCATGAATATACTGAAAAGCAAAAGATTTGACAGGACATTTTTGTGAATCAGGGTTGGTAGCCTTTTTCACGGCATGAAATTTTCGCAAATTGCCACTAGCATTCAATGCATATAGTGTACACAAAAACTTTCGAGTGCGTTTTAATTTTGTAAATCTTGTTTCTTGTGAAATTTGTGAAATTAAAATGCACACAAAAATGTACGGCTCCACTTTACACATTTTACAACTAATTCATAAAAGAAAATACAAGACTTGAACAAACTGCAATTTTTTATACAATGCTTCATCACTCTGCTGTGTGTTGATGTTAAAAGAAACCAAAAAAAAAAAAAAAAAAAAAAAAAAAAAACGAAACTAGAAATGTCGCTATGGCGACTGGTATGCCTCCGCCATAATGCATGATTCTCCTAATAGGTCTAAATAGTACGTGTGGACAATGTTTGATTACATTTTCACAAAATTGGCAAAATGTTAAAATGACAAGTTTGTCACAAATGTGTTGAATGCTCACCTTCCTTGACCTAGATTTAATTCGATGAATAGGAGAGCATGTATTTGGGATTTACAGACTTTAACTTGACTTTGACCCATTCATACGTTTATGCATTGAGTAATTTTCAAGGTATGGAGAAAAAGTGCAATTTCTGTATTGAATAGTAAATTGTTACCATTTTCATCTGGCCTTTGACCCTAAAATTCATAAGACAATCACTGTCAGGCAGAAGATGCATAAATATGCAGTACGTTTCAAGATAACTTGAGCCACTTCCGAGATATGGAGGAAAAACTTAGTTCAGCACTTTCACTTGATCTTTGAACTTTTAACTTTTGAGGCAAAAACAAAAGAAAAAAAAACTTTCCAGAGAATCTCTATTAGGTTAAACATGCATACACTAAGTGTAGAAAAAAATTGATAATCCTGCTGGCATTACATAAACATGAGGGAAATGTTTAGTAAATTTTGAAGTGTTGACCTTGACCTTTGACCCCTGACCTTTGAACCCATGAACCCTAAATTCTCTAGATAATCACTGCCAGTCAGTACATGTATATATATATACTATGTTCCATGAAGAGACCCTGAACAATTTCCAAGGTACAGAGAAAAAAGGTGAAGTTTTGATATTTTTACTTGACCTTTTGACCTTTGACCTTTGACCTCACGACCCAAACTTTCACCAGAGAATCTTAATTGGGTAATACATGTATACACTAAGTTTCAAAAAAGATATCTTCAGGCATTGCATAGATATGATGGAAATAGTGAAATTTTATGTATTTGACCTTGACCTTTTGACCTTTGACCTTGAGCATGTGCACCCAAAAGTTGATAGGCACAACTTCCCCCCCATAATACACATACATGCCAAGTTTCATTGGGATACCTCAAAAGGTTTTGATAGTTACCTTGTCCACAAAATTCATTACGGACGGACGGACGGACGGACGGACGGACGGACAACCCGAAAACATAATGCCTTCGGCACCACTTCGTGGCGGAGGCATAAAAACACAAAAATGCTGCCAGATACAGTACAACAAATATGGAAGAGAATGGATTAAAAAAAAAAATGTAAGACATCTATGGCCTCAGTAACAGGAACACAAAAACTTACTTTCTACACTCTCTGGCGTTGGACCTTGTACACAGAGATACAGCGGCCTTTCTCTGAAAGAAACAAAGAGAAAAAAAAAACACTGAATAATTCAAACACTTTCAGTGCTATGGAACATAGCAATAGTGTGACTATCATCATTATGAAGACTACTGTGTTGGTTTCCTTTACACATTCAGCCACAAATTCCCTGTAAACATACTTAATGAAAATCATATTCTTGATATATTTCATCATATATTGCATACATACATATATATATACATACATATATTTTCATTATATTTCATCTTAAAACCATGTTTTCTTATTTTGATGAAGCAAAAAAAAAAGAGAAGAATTAAATATGGTAAAATATGGTAAACTCATACGAGTTTGCAGCTCTGCTTACCCCATATTATTGGTGGCTCTATCTGCATATGACATGTACCGTCCCCTGGTTGATACAGCTGCCCCTGTGAGTCTGCTTATCTGTTAATAAAGACATTGGAATTTACACACATAAAAGCAAAGAGATACTTCAGCTGTTTTTGTTTTTTAAAAAACAGGAATGATATTGCATGTAATGCATTTCATGTAATTGGCAAATCAGTTCTTGCGCTACATAATGATTACAACTGAAGAAACTAGGATACTTAGAAGCACACCCCAATTACAGCTTGTAGGAAACTGTTGTCTAATTTTTATTATTTGGAAATCCTGCAAATTGAAAATATATAAGACACGTGACTATTATTCAAATGCATCAATGGCTAATCAATCTCAAAGTCTCTACCTTGTAAATTATTTAATTCAAGTGCACTTCATTGTTAAAACAGATTGGTAAGTAATAAACAGCTTTGTCAAGAGATAAGACATTTGGTACCCAATACCACACAAGACAATAGGTGTCGAGGTCGTCTTACTACACTTGATGTACAGTGGACTCCCGTTATAACGAAGTCCTTGGAAGCAGCAATTTTCTTTTGTTTTATCAAAATTCCGATATAACCAAATGAATTAAACAATAAAGAACAAAGAGCAGATAATTTTGCAGCCTTAATTTCTACTTCTTTGTAACCGGAATTTTATTATATCCATGTTTATTACAAAGGGAGTGCACTGTATTCATATGACACAACAAGGAATATAAAGCTTCTGATTCTAACTGCTACAGGCAGTAGACAGCCTGTTTATAGTATGAAATAGGAACGAAAAAAAAAACCATAAACATGAAACATAAGCAAATATTTAATTGAAGAAGTATACGGTAACTGCATTTGCAGCTCTCCCAATACAACATGATACTTTGCAAACCCATCAAGACCAAGCTCCTTAACCCTTCCCCTTAACCCTCTTATCCACTGAATATCTCTCCTACCTCTTCCTGTGTTGCCCCCTTGGTGAGCATGTTGCGGCACTGGATAGGCACCTCGTTGATCTCCACCTCTGCGACCAGCGGCTCAGATTTGGCTTTGTCATCCTTGGACAGCTGGTTGAATAGAGGAAACAGATATCGATATAATTATGTATCAATACTTACAGAGAAACATCTTCTTGGAAATGATTAGCCAACTTTTTTTTTAAGAATCTCAAATGACTGACATCTACCTCAGGTGGTCATGGTTTCAATACAGAATGAAATTCAACAGTTCCTATCTTAAGCACAAAAGACATGTGTTATACACAAACACACATACTGGTGCAAAGAAACACAAGAAATATAAGTCGCTCTCAGTTGATAAAAATAAGAAAACCAATTAAAATGGATATTACAAGATACATATACCCTTGTGAGAAATTGCCATTCAATCTTAAAGGATTCCTTGCCTAGAAATTGCCATTTTGTCATATCAACTGTGCGACTGAAACAGGCAAAATGAAAATGAATTTTAGAATGGCTGTATGCTGTTTCAAATTAATATCTTTGAGTGTCCAGAGCACTTACATGTGTACGCTCATTAGAGTTCTCTAAAGTCTTAGCAGCAGTTTCTTGAAAAACTCTAATGGCAATCTTATTACAAAGTTATGTGATAGAAACATATAAGTATGTATGTTAGAGCTTGTGCCCACAATATATAAATTCTCTAATATCTATGACTGAGATATATCGAAGTCCGCTATCATTCACTTTGTGTCCTGGCGTCTTTTTTTACTGAGCCATGACTAGTATTTCACAGTGAAAAGATGTAATGTATGAAGTAAAAGATGGGGGTCAACACATTTGAATTTCTATCGTTTATCACTAATTATTATTGTTATTTTTTTTTAACTTGAACATTTGATTGTGATGAACTGCATTACTGGTAGAATGAAGAGCAAGAGTCATAATTTGAATCAGGTAATATGTGACTACAGGTGAATCACAAAACCACCAAAAACTCGTAAGCACTAAGTTTGTGTGAGGACTTATAATAGGTGAAGCGGGTCAACCTAGCCGATCTTGATTTTTAAAAATTTTTCTGAAGGGGCAATTCTTCTTCAATGTTATTCTAAAGTTTGGGATCACAAATTGAACAGGAAATTGCGCTTTAAGCAGTTTTTCTACTACACTTTTTTGTAGAATAATGTGATTAGGTGTATGTCTTAGAGTCCCATTCTCATCTCTTTAAAAAAAAGGATGATGCTACTGCTTTGAAAGTTGGTTTCAGTCATGAATAGAATGAGTTAACAGAGCATGATCAACTCTAGCTTAATCTGATAATCCCTTCATTGTTGTTGCTATGAAGTTTTACATCCTGTTTTTTTGTCCCATTCGCTGTACAGAGCACGGCTTGGTAAGATTAAGCACTTAAAAGGACCCTATACTTCAGAGCCTCTTTTCTAAGTATACACTTTTCAAAAGTGTGTGATTTCTTTCCAATATTAAGGTAGGTCAGGAAAGCCATTTGAATGGATTTATACATCATTTTATAGTCTTTTATAAGTCTACTCTTTCAGAATCTGCTCTTAACTAAAAATCCATGTCGGGTAACTGTTTGTTGGTTTTGTGATGCAGGGTCACATATGGAAGTCAACTGTTATTCACTTTGTGCCCTGGCGTTTTTTGTTTTTGTTTTTGTTAGGTGATACGCTATCAGCGTATCACCTATTGTGATTGCCAAAATTTCTCTTTTTTTTTATTCTTCTTTCTTTCTGCCACATTTTGTGTCGTCAATATCTCAACAATGACATTACGGAATAACATGACATTTTCAGTCAACATGTCTCATAACAATATCTAGCCACAATAAGGTTTTCATGACAGTAACATATCTATGACGTCATCTAGGCGCCATTTTGTGATTTTCGGACCTTGTCACATGATCGATCATAACTTCATAACTAGATATCATTTCTGTATCATTTTCGGTGGACATAAAGTTCAGGTCACGCTCTATTTCACTTTTTAACGCTAGTTACCCAGGTCATCATTATGCGCGCGTTTGCGCGCGTCAAAATTTTAAAAGGCTCAAAACGACTTCCCAATGGGAAATCTCGAAGTTTCAGACAATTTTAAGCGTTTCAAACATTTTCTCGCGTGCGCGTCCGTCCGCGCAATTTCGCGCGCAGAGGGCGCAACCAACATGAATATGCAATTTTATTGACTGATTTGGATTTCTGATACTTTGAGTAACAATATCCATTGATTTCCGATCGATTTTGACCTATAACAAAGGAATGCACTGGCGTCAAAGTTAAAATTCCGCGCGCGCGTCTTTCTGCAAATATAGTGAAAAAACATGTTTTTGTTTATGTCGCCATAGCTCTTTAAATCGTCCATTGACCCTATATTTCTATTGCATATTACAAAAGCATATGAATTGGAAATAACGTTTCAAGTACCAATATTGCCAGGAAAACTCATGACGTCATCATATCATCATCTGAAATCAAAAAAGTGGAATTAATTTTTTTGAGGTACTGTTTCTGACATTCATTTACTCGTATCTCTATTGTTTGAGCTTAATATCACCCCAAATTCAGATATGTTTTACTTTGAACATTTGCCTTTCAAGTCCATGTCATGGTTTTGAAATTTGATGACGTCATCATACTTTAAATTGTGATTAAAGGTAAAGACGCAAAATCGGACAAGTTTACGTGTTATGTCTATGGGAGGTGATTTTTTTAAAAACCATACATTGACTTGACAACGTTTAAGCACCTTTATCTCAGATGATTTTGCTTCATTTCCTCTGAAAATTAAGTATGTTGTAGCTGTGACAATAAGCTGCAGTAATCATGCATTTTATTCTTTGAAATCTCCTCATCAGGTTGACAATTTTGCAATTTAAAACTGAAAATGAGAATGGAATGCGGACGAAACGATTCCTGATTCATCTTTCACGTACATAAGTTTACGTTCCTCTAA
Organism: Diadema antillarum; assembly: GCF_040938485.1. NCBI lineage: Eukaryota > Metazoa > Echinodermata > Echinoidea > Diadematoida > Diadematidae > Diadema > Diadema antillarum. The sequence continues at coordinate 25,706 of NW_027272654.1, forward strand.
TTTTCTCGTCGAGACGTATGGCCGAGTGGTTAGAGGTGTCGTCACAGAAACGTGAGGTTGCACACGTACGGGTTCGAACCTCACAAGAGCACGAAAGAAAATAATAATTTTTTTTTTACTGTTTTTCTTCGATGGAGTACTACACCTTTGTCCATGTAGAAGTCACGTTCGCATGTAAACACACCTATATGCACACACTCACACAGTATCCCTTTGTTTATCGTTGGAGACTGCATTGCTTCGACTGCTGCAAAATATTGCAGGCTGGGCTTTTCAAGCTGATCATGGTATATTATAACTAAATGAAATTTGTTCATATCAATTCAGTAACACAATGTAGTCGTGGTTACTTTGTGCTGATTTTATACATGTAAGAAGCTATACATTGTAAAAAAAGGTATTTGAATTGTTCCTTTAAGTCAGTCTTCTGTATTGATGATTATTTGTCAATTAGTGGTTTTTGTGGAGTTTCAGATAATGATAAAAAGTATGTATGATAAGTGCAGCGATACTTTCTACAGTTAGTTCAAAGTTGTGTTACAGAGGTTTGATACATACATTTAGCATTGTGTTTGTGTGTCCACGTGTGAATACAGGTTGGCCATATGGCACATTCTAGACAATAAATCTTAATTAATTAGCAAACGCGATCAGCTATGGAACTGAATATGGTACTAATGTATGATGTTCATGATTCTCATTAAACTGTGACGAGTTTAAAGAGATAGCTTAACTGTGTGTAAAAATAAAGCAATAATAAGGAAATTTTAAGGGAATTTGATAACCATGCCTATAATAATTTCATACAGGTACTAGTAGCTGCCTCATGTTCATGTGATTGATCGTCATGTCAATAACAAACTGACAACGTACGATTAATATATTATACATTAAACAACTGTCTTTCAAATCCATATCGATGTTTTCTAGTTTGATGACGTCATCATACTTTAAATTGTGATAAAAGTAAAGACACAAAATCGGACAAGTTTACGTGTTATGTCTATGGGAGGTGATTTTTTTTAAAACCATACATTGACTTGACAACGTTTAAGCACCTCTATCTCAGCTGATTTTGCTTCATTTCCTCTGAAACTTTAGTATGTTGTAGCTGAGACAATAAGCTGCAGTAATCATGCATTTTATTCTTTGAAATCTCCTCATCAGATTGACAATTTTGCAGTTTAAAACTGAAAATGAAAATGGAATGTGGACAAAACGATTCCTCATGTATCTTTCACATACATAAGTTTACGTTCCCCATATTTTCTCGTCGACACGTATGGCCGAGTGGCTAAAGGCGACGTCTCAGAGACGTAAGGTTGCGGGTTGGAACCCCACAAGATCACGAAACAAAATACTTAGCTATTTTACTTTTTTTTCTTCAATTTTGTATTACATATTCGTCCATGTAGAAATCACGTACGTATATAAACGCACCTATACACACACACAGACACACACACACACGCCATATCCCTCTTTTTTGTGTGTTGGAGACCACATTGCTTCGACTGCAGCACAATTTTGCAGGTTGACTTTGTCAAACCGATCATAGTATGTAATGACGACGACTGAGGTGTTGTACTTTGAACAATTGTCTTTCAAGACGATGTCATTGTTTTGTAATTTGATGACGTCATTACACTGAAAATTGTGATTAAAGGCAAGGTATCAAAACCAGCCGATTATAGGTTTTATGTCTGCGGGACGTATTTTTCCCAAGTTGCCAGAAATGGCATAGCGACCTCAGTCGTTACAAGGCCGCTTTTCCGTCTAGCAATGCAATAGATGTTCACACGGCCACGTTGGTTGAGTGGGCATTGACTTTCCCCCTGTTATATCTATACATTGTTTTTTTTTTGTCTTACCATTTCCGTGGATGACCCGTGGCCGAGTGGTTACAGAAACGGTTTCGCATGTACGCTCAATATAACTTCAAGGTGCCTATATCACATTCTTTTCTTTGTCGATCACAGATGACTGTCATCTGATGACCACAAGCGTATCACCTAACTCGTCCTCAATGTGACGAGTTTTCATGTCTCGTTTTGTTTTGTTTTGTTTTGATGAACTGGATTACTGGTGGAATGAAGAGCAAGGGTCATGATTTGAATGAGCTAATATCATACTTACTGGCTGTCCCTGTTTCTGCTTGTTCTGATCAGTGCTGGTAGAAGGCGTGGGCGGCAGCTTGAGTTTGCCCTTGGAGATCAGCATGGCATTGATTCTGGCCGCCGCGGCAGAGGCTGCCTCCAGGCTGCTCACCTGGCCGTCAGCTTGGGCGACTGTGTATGGGGTGGAGGACGGCATGGCAAGCGCAGGCGTGTCCCACTTTGACTTGCGCTGCCTGGGTATTTGACTATCATCCATACAAGTGTCATGATGGGGTAAACCACAAAGAGAATCCATTAACATCGACATGACTGGCTGAAATATGCCCTGACAAACTCTCTCTCACATGCTAGTTGGGTATAATTTTTGCTTGATTAACAAATGTGTATCAAACTGCTTCTTGGTTACATTGAAGAGATGACACACACTACACAACAATGGATGTACGAGGTGTGGGGACATTGTCATCTCTGTGAGTTCAGGTGCGTGGAGCATTAACAATGGACATGAAGCTCTATGTGCGAGCATTGTGTGGTTAGCAAGAGAAAGTAGCACACTAGCAAATTTGTGGCACCTGCATGATGGTAAAAAGCCATCAATCGAGAGCTGTTAATGGGTCAATGCTTCTTCAAAGAAAAACTTAAACCTTTACCCTGATAATGACTACTATGGTAATTAAGATGATGTAAAAGGCGATGGTTTAAAACTGACCATATTTATTACAACTCACTTATCCTAACAACTAGTATTCATTGGGCATGGTCTATACATTGAAAACACAAACTTGCCCTAGCCTTTAACATGAAATGTAGAGGATGGCCAATTTCATAACGTCTTAGAGAAAGAATTTTATGACTACTTAATTTGTAAGAATCATCAAATTGGTATGAAAGGCTATAATGGCTTGTAGTGGGCATTGTTCTCAGCAAAATATGTATCATTGTACAACAAATCATGGATAACAATTCATCAAGACAGTGGACTTCTTACTCGTAATGCATATTGGACATGTTTGATGACAGCTGCTCGGATGAGTACAGCACTGATAAACAGGCGTCTTCTTGTCCGCTACTTGTGAACCTGCCGATGTGCGAAACAATTGTCACCTCCACGAATGAAGACTCGGCAACCCCATTCTGTCAAATCTGTCATTCATGAAGAGAGAGGCAGCAGTGTTGAAAAAGTGAGCCCTCTGAGTTGTGTTAATGGTTCTCCATCAAATGATTAGATCTACTATGACTTTACAGAAACATGTTTACCACAGGATATTAGAATATACAAGCACATCTACATTCTATTTTGTACCCTGATTGTACTACCAGTACTAGTCTACACTAACCAACATCCTCACTTTCTTGAGTTTTCATCACCTGAACAGCTGCATAGAACACTACATATAAGCCTAGAGATGGATTAATGACATGTCTTAGGTTGGTAGACTCTAAATTTTCCATGACCCATAAAACACCTAAACCTACATTGTACTGACATGGTGTACTCCAGTCCTACCAACTCATCACAATGCCAAGGAGGAGTCAATTAGACAATACTGTGTAATGGGGGCAGATGGCTTTGTAGATTGATCAGACAGAACACACATACAATGCTGCACACTGGCACTGGTCCGATGATCCCTGACCAGTAAAAATCACTGTCGGACCAGTAACTTTATCAGGAATGGACCATAAAAAAGGTACAAACTGGGTACCTACTGGTCCGACAGACAGGTCAGGCCAGTAGAAAAAAATGAGTTAGTGTGCAGCCCTAACACATAACACATATTTACACAGTCTGTTAAATATTTTTAGAAAGGGGTTCTACCTAGAACTAGTCGTACATTCGTTAGTGATTTGGCAAGTAGTTCCTATAAATAGTGCATTGAACTTGACATGGCTGGTATTCAAATTCCATTATGAGACATTATTTGGCAATCCCCGGGTATAGGGGCCACGCACTGTGAGTGTTATGGCCTTACAATGACACTTATCAAAATTTCAGGTGTCACACATGATTGTATTTGAGCATGTTTCAGCTTTTCAATGATGCTATTGTGAACCAAATTCATCCATACAGAAGGAAATTATTGCCATGAAAATTGCCAGATCCCTACCGAAATATAGTTGCTCATTCGCTGCCTCGCTTGAAACTCCCCAATACGATTCCGAACGCGAATACATCTAGCATTCACACATCATTTGCTGAAATTAGCTAGCCTTTCTAATGGACAGCTGACCATTACTGGCATATCATGCATCTATCACACCTGGGCCCAGTTGTGAGAAACTCCAAAAATCACACGCACATCTGCCAAATTGTACAGGATAGAATACCTACTTCGCATTTAAATGCAAGTCCATTGCTACAGGGGCATTTTGATTTCGAAACACAAATGTCAAACACAACTTTGTATTCAAATGATTCTAATCAAACAGTTTCAGGGTAGACCTAGCTACTTGAATCTGATGTGAAGTTGTGTCGAGTTTCTAGCAATGGGTAGGCTCCTTTATAGATCTAACTTAAAGCAAGCTGCCCCAAAACCAGGAACCCCTGGAATACGGCTGGATTACCCAGTGTATCTTCGCTTGAGTGCAGCTGGCAAAATTTATTGCTGTGAATTCATTTTTGCACGCTGAATTTGAACTGTACGGTAGTGTAATGATGTCATTGAAAAGCTGAAATGGATATCAAATCCTTGATTTTAAGGGGGCGAAGAGACTTCAAACTTCAGCACAGCCCCTAACCTAACCCTAAACTCTAACTCTGTTAAACCCTAAAAGCCACCTTAATTCAATCATATTAATTTACTTTGATACGTATCACCTTTTTTTTCTCCAATTTTAGTGGGGGTAAATTATGTAGAATCTATAGACAGTTGCCGATGGCTGTGCTGAAGTTAGAAGCCTTAAATAATCTAGCCCCCTACAGCCCCTAAAACCCAGGATTGCTGATGAAACATGTAAACTAAGAACGCTATTGATGCCATTTGAATGATGAAGCCTTATCGACAATTGTGCACTTTACGGCCCTATATTATCGGTACCTCATTCGCCGTATGCCAAGGTGATATCCCATGAACCACCACGCACCGAGCAGCTGGCGAGCTTCTCTTGCTGTATGGAACGCCTTTTGACAAGTGATAAGGTCACTAAAAGCCCGCCTCACTCACTGCGCTTCTATGGAGCGGATACATCGAACACTGTGCGATCACGATTTAGCATGCCTTTGTACTCCGCTTCAGGATTATCAAGATTTTTTTGTACACACGTACAATGTTGCATCGCAGAAAATTGCCGTGATCATGGCGCAAAGTTGGCAGTAGTCTGCGATACAATTATATAGATTCCATTTTGAACATCCCAGCTTGCCCCAGCTCGTCACATCAGTTACATGAATATTTTTATGCCTCCTTCATGCATTCCGATCCGACCCCATTACAAATCGCGCAAACCAACCAGGCAGGCAAGGCTGTGTGTGTGTGTGTGTCCATGTAGTGGCTGCCCGTAAATCGGTAGCTACAGTATACACACTTTGCACGGCGTCTGGTCGGGCTCGTTAAACGGTAACTGTGTAGACGAAATAAACACTAATAGACTGACAAATCGGGATAAGATTTTTTTTTTTTTTTCCACAGAATAATTTCGCCATGGCCGTGAATGGACATATGTCCTCTGCAATAGGTTAATTAGTGATCCCCTGCCAGGCCCCTGGGAGCAACTTTTTCCACAGGGGTGCTGACCCCCTGACCCACCCCGGTTGCCGGACCATATTAGCAGCGTTTTAGTATATTGGGGGGGGGGGGGGGGGGCAGGGGAGGTGAAGGGAGGGGATGGGGACATCGAAACGAGGGTGAGAAAGCCATCTAGGTGTCTACCACACAAGGAAACTTTTGCACTCTTATTGAAATTGAACACACTTTATGTGGTAAATTTTGAAATTCTTCAATCAAAGAAAAAAAAAGTGAATACTCGTGGACTATGTTCATGGATGAATTGCTGAACGCCCCACCTCTTGATTCTTGTGTGTGTCTTCACTTTGTATAAGTCCATGGAAGGGGACCTACGGGGGAGGGTGTGGGAGGGGGTATCCCCCTCCCACACTGGAGAGATTTTGAATTTTCATTCCTGAAATTCAGCGATCTGGTGCACACTTTTGGTGAAATTTCTTAAAAAGTATTTAAAAAAATATTCACAGAAATGTGAATGACCATTAAATCGGGTTACAATCAACTCTTGTTCCGTGTGCGCGTCATCACTGTGAGGGGTATCCCCTCCCACCCTGGAGAGATTCTGAATTTTCATATCTGAAATTCAGGGATCTGACGCACACTTTTGGTGAATATTTTTAAAAAGTATGAAAATAAAATATTCACAGAAATGTGAATGACCAATAAATTGGGTTACAATCAACTCTTGTTCCATGTGTGCGTCATCACTGTGAAATAACTGTATGGAAGTTGATGAGGCGGGGATGGGAGGTGGCTACCATGCGACGGAGCTTTTGCATTTGTAGAATTTAATTACAACGATATGATGCACAATCATGGTATGGACTATCCCCATATATGTATCAGAGAATCGTTTGTTGGTCTTTGCTTTGTATAAGTCTATGGAAGGGGACATAAGAAGGGGGAGGGTGTGGGAGGGGGTATCCCCCTCCCACACAAGGGAGATTTTGGATATTTAGACCTGAAATTCAGTGATTTGGTGCACACTTTTGAAATTTAAAAAAAAAGTATGAAAGATAAATATTCACAGAAATGTGAATGACCATTAAATCGGGGTATAATCAGCTCTTGTTCTAGGTATGCATCATCACTGTGTGATAAATGTAAGGAAGTTGAGAAGGCGGGGTTGGGAGGGGGTAGCCCCCTCCCAAACGACAGAGCTTTTGCATTTTTAGAATTGGAATATACATTGTACAATGTTTAATGATCTGATGCAAAATCTTGGTGGAATATCCTGGAGTTTGTATTAGACAAGTGTATTAAGACATCTATGGAGGGAGACCAAGCGGGGGAAGGATGTGGGAGGATGTATCCCCTTCCTACAAGAGAGAGCTTTTGCATCTTTTTGACTGTGATTCAAAGATGTGGAATTTCTGGCGCATATTTTTGATTTAATATGTAATGTAATGTAGCTATAATCAATGCAAGGGGTGGAGGCTAATACAGCAAGGTGGAGGATTTTAGAAGGGGTCGTCCCCCATCCCCTAACCCCTCCCATTCGAGAGAGCCTTTGTATTTTAAGGATTGAAATGAAAATATTTTGTCTCTACACAACAGTCATTTATGATGGAGTATTTGAAAAACTGTCAAACAAAGAAGCATAAGCCCACTAAATGTAGCAGGGGAATAAGGGTAAACTGAAAGAGAATATCCCCTTCCCACATTTTGGAACTTTTGGATTTGTTTAAATTGAAGTGACAGATCTGGGGGGCACTTTTTGATGAAATATTCAAAAAGTGTCGATCTCAAAAGTCTACTAAGTGGATGGAAGTTGGCCTATAAGGGGGGGGGGGGGAGGGGGTATCCCTCCCAGGGTCATTTTCCATTTTCAGAATTGAAATTAAACGATCTTGTGCACTTTTGGTGAAATATCTGGACAGTTTCTATTTTTTTTAAAAATTAAAAATTCCACATCGTGGGAATTTTTTTTTTTTTTTGGGGGGGGGGGAGGGGGGGGGGATTGGGAGGGTGGGGGCAAAGCTTTGCATAGCTCCCACCCAATATTTTTATTCCAGGATTAATGCTATTTGGTATGAGGAAACTGTGTTATTTTTAGAATCCAATTGACATTGTCTCGCAAACACATTTTTTTTGTGGAAGTAGGGAAATAATCAATCCAAGAAGTGTACTACTACTACGTCTATGGAACGTATGGAGGGGAACTAAGCGGGGAAATGGTTAGGGCCTAAATGAAAGGAGGATATTATATTCCCACACGAGAAAATTTATCTTGCATTTTTTGAACAGAAATGAGAGATCTTTTGATGAAAGAAATCATTCGGAGATATGCCAATCTTATGGGAAAGGACCAAAGGGGGAGGATGTGGAAGGGGTATAAACCCATTTTTTAGAATTGAACTGCAACAATGCCGTGCACAGTTTCGGTAAAATATTTGGACAGTTTTCCATCACAAAAAACAAGAAAATCTCCGACATCCCGAAAATCATTATTGGAGGGGGGGTAATATCATGGCAACTATACCCCGCACCCTTGCATACGAGGGAGCTTTTGCATTACTCTAGAATAGAAAGGAAAATATCGTGAGAGGGGGTATTTCCCTCCAATACAAGGGAGATTTCGCATTTCAGAATTGACAGGTGCACACGTTCTATGAAGATTGGGACAGTGTCGAATGAAAAAAAAATCCACATCTTGGAAATTACTGGGGGGGGGGGGTCAACATGATATGCTGCCCCCTCCATCGATGCTCTCCTGAAGGGGGTACCCTCCCCCTAATGAGGGAACTTCTGCATTTTTAGATTTGAAATTCAGCAATCTAGTGAGCCCTTCAGGTATAGCATATTTAAAAAAAAAATCAATAGAAAAGTAGGAAAAGCAAAATATCCAGGGACAATGGAAATGCTTTAATAGTGCTGTCTGCACTTTAAGCTTGTTCTGCGTGGGAGGGGGATACCCCTCCCACGCTATGGGGATTTCGCATTTTCAGAAGTGAAATTCAGCAATCTGATGCACACTTTGGGTGGGATATTTGGACAATTTTCTATAACAAAAAAGAAGCAAATTTCCCTGTAAAAAGATATAAGTTGGGGGTGCAGAAGCACCCCCAACTTTTATTTTTCACAGGGGTGCTATGCCCCCCTGCTCAAAAAGTCAGGGGTGCTGCAGCACCCCCAGCACCCCCGGCTCCCAGGGGCCTGTCCCCTGCTTAAGATATAACGCAGAATTCATTCATTTAATATTATGATTGAAGCACAGAAGTTTACCACTCGTTGTGTTCCATTGTGTGCCAATGCACAGCACCCGGTTTGTCTAGGGTCCGCTCACACTTGATCACGCCGCGCCGCGCAGGGAAGGGCATACAACATGTAAGAGCAACCATGTGGTTAACTATACACAGCCCAGTCGCTGTACATGGTACGTCGATAGCGTAACAGCGTCTGGTCGGGCTACCATGTGGTGTACCGTAAATGCTTTCATCACGTTATATATGTTGACCCATTCACACACAATGTAGCGTCACTGCATCCCAATGGCAATGCGAAATCTCACACACATGCGGTATGCACACACACAGTGCGGTGCCAGAAGACACGCTGTCGAACCTGCAGTGCCTGAGGATAGTGATCGGTGGAAACTCTACTCGAATTCGCACACACTGCTCGATTAGGGTAAAATCTTGCACCGTGCCACCGATAATAAATTATAGGGCCGTAAAGTGCACAATTGCCAAATCATCGTTTCGGGGTCATAACTGCCTTCCACTACTACTACTAGCTCTTTTCTTAGGGCAGGCCTACCCCCCTTTTTTTCTAACCCCCAAAACACCATGAACACTGTCCCCAGCCTCCTTTGATTGAACTTGATTCTGCTTTTGCTAGAGTTTAAATTTACACTGTAACGTTAATATTAAATTTACTTCAAAGACAATTAATGACAATGAGTGACCTAACGGCTAGAATTAGAAATCCAATCCAACGCTTGAATCACGAAATTTCTATAAATTTAAACCTGTGTAAATTACACATTACAACCATGACATTGACAACATGAGCATTTCCATTTCATTTTCACAACGTTGGGAAACGTTGTTGTGCAATTGTGATGATAGATGATGTGATGTCTGATGAGATATCAAGGAAAACGTGTCGTTGTCGTTGCATGTTGTTGTTTCCTACCTAACCTGGTTTCTGACTGTCCGACTCAACACCCTCCTGCTCTGCTGCGCTGCGTAAACTGCCCTCAGCTCTGCCTCGTGTGGTCAGTATACCGGATTACTGTAGGTCCCGTCTACTAGTATTACTGTATACTGTTTTACAGTGTTTGTAGGTAAAAAGCAGGCCCAAAATAGAAATCTTATCTGCAGAATCAGTGTCATGTCACACGGCGTATCATCACGGCATCATGCACTGTGACGCGGTACCCCGGTCTATCGAGTCTGTGTACGTGTATAGTATGTATAGGGTTCTACATATGTACACTGCTGTAGTAGTGGCCATTCATGCCATGGCCTGCAGTTTGTTGTAGTGGAGTTAAATTGCCGCCCTCTTGTGTTTAATACTGCATCATTTGGCGCGCGCAAATTCGAGATCGCGGCGCAACCGGGAAGCAAAGAGCTAATTAGACAGGTAGGCTGATAGTTTACCTATATTTAGTATTAACCTAGTTATGATTGCATAGTGCTTTCGTGTTCATATAGATACATTTTATACATGTATTTGTGTTAAGTTGAAAGTTGACTAATTCTGTTTTGGAAAGCAACAGACGATAGATTTTGGCTCAAGTAATGGGCTAAGGGATAATTTGTGTAGTCCCACCTCATTATATTTTTGTTATGTTTTACTTTTACTACGTCTCTCTGGACTCAGTTTATAAAGTCCTGATTCCTGTTGAAATTATTTGACCACTTACAATTCTGTATAGATTTGCATTATCCTAGAATTCACAGAAATGTGGCAGGATTTCTTTAAGACGCATTTTTGATTTTTGGTGAAGTTTTGATGTGGGCTACAGGCTAGCGTAGCTCTCACTTTTGAGTTGAGTTTGAGTCTCAGTGAAAGTGTAAATTAAATTGCAGCTCCAGCTCCAGCATGGCATGCATAGATGGCGCTCCTGTCAATCCCACTTCTCTCTTGCCCAGTGGCAGATCCAGTGGTTGTGCAACCGGCGCACGCCCCCCCCCTTTATTTTTCCTTAAAAACAAAAGAAATAAAAAGAAATAAAATGAAATGAAACCCGGAAGTGGCACCAGAAATTTAGTTGCGGCCCCCTTTACAGAATTCCTGGATCCGCCCCTGCAGTTGCCCGACTATGCAGCAGATTGTAAAACTAAAATTTAGGACCTCATACGGCCATGGGGTATTGTCACCCCTGAATTCCAGTTCAAGTACTAAAAATTGCTTCAATTTGAATACATAGTGATGTAGGCCCTAGTCCAATTGTGGTAATGTTGACAACACACGTAGAAGTGTTGAGTAAAAAACCTCAGTTTTCGGACAGCCTCCAGAATCCGGACACCAATCACTTATCACAAGCCAGCAAATTCTATTATAGAATGGATAGCGAGAATCCTGCGATCTCATTGGTCAAGAGCTATGCGTTGATTTTGTACTGGTCGCACGCTGAGTCACAGTGGTAAACATGTTATCGCGCACTTGTAGCAAGAGTACGCGCATTTGTAACAAAGGTTCGCGCATTTCTAACAAAGGTTTGCGCACCAAGCAAGCGGTCGCGCACTCAGTACGAGACGCCTATTGGCTAAAAAAAATCATGCATCAGTTTTTACTGGATGCATGGTTCTGAAGAAAAACCATGTAGTGTGCATGCGGTAAGTATGGTTAGTTGCCTTATGCACACAATTCCGATTGACGCACTCAGAACTGTGCGTCATTTGTATACTGTCACAACACACGCATATCACATCATTTCACATTCACATACTGGTAATGTTGTTTACAACAGGAAAGTACCTTAGCAATGCTTAGTCACATCCAAAAACAGTATGCAACATCATCATGCAGTTCGTGCATCACACACAAACAGTTAGATGAAATCTACCACACAAGTTAATAAAAGAAAATAACATGGACTCTAGTTTTCTTACATTGTGGAAAACTTCATTTTCTTAGAGTGGTTTCCATTTGTGACCGTGCACCTCAAAACGAACATAAAGTCGCACACACTGATTTTGCGTGAGGACTGAAAATAAGTGAAATGGGTCAACCTAGCCGAACTTGACTTTTTCATATTTTCTGAAAGAGCGGGTCTTCTTTTATATTATGCTAAAATTTGGTTTCATAAAACGGGCAGGAAAGTGTGTTTTTTTCGCAGTTTATCTCGAACATTTTTGGTAGAATAGTGTGATTAGGTGTGTCTTTAGAATCCCTTTTTCATTTCTGAAAAACCTTGTCCACACTCTTCACTTTCAACTCTAATAACTTTTGAAAGGATAGTGCTACTGCTTTGAAAGTTGGCATTAATTATGGACAGAATGTGTTAATGAGGCATGCTTAATTTCAGTTAAATCTGATAATTCCTTCATTGTTGTTACTCCAGTGGTTTACATCCTGTTTTTTGTCCCATTCATCGCACAGCCAGCACGGTTTGGTAAAGATTAAGCGCTTGAATAGACACTGTACTTCAGAGCCTCTTTTCTCAGTTCACACTTTTCCTGAGTTTGTGCTTTCTTTCCAATATTTAGATAGGTTAGGAGAGTCCATTTGATTTGAGTTATACATCATTTTAAAGCTTAAAGTCTGCTCTTTCAGAATATGGTCTTAACTAAAAATTCATGTCTGGCGACTTTTTGTTTGTTTTGAGGTGCAGGGTCACATTTCATACTCATTGTTCTTTCTCCTTGCTTTTTCGGTTTTGTCACAGATACTTTTTTTTAATTTTTTTTTTCAACTGCATGTTTTCCCACATTTCCAGAAACATGATAAAGTAAGGCCCTTTTAATAGTTTGTACTTTGTTAAATTCTAATTTCACAATCGACGGGTAGTGCTGCCATGCGTGTGCTAGTAGGCTGTTCTTCCATGCGGTACAAGAGAGCACCAAAAATGTACAGAGAACATGCCATGCATGTCATATGCACTACCAATAGCTATCTGCGTGGTACAGTCTGATTATCATTATCACATGTATCCAATATTAACATTACAACTCTGCAATTGATTGGAGTCAATCGCAAGTCCCATGGTAAATCAATCATAACGCTGCTATTGATTTCAAATCTGGTTTATAAAAAAAGACTGTGAGAATGGAGTGGAAAACCAGTGTAAGAAAAAAAAGTTGTCAAGAAGGTATGAAAAATGAGGTTATTTTCTTTGCTTTGAGAGTTAGTGCGATGTACATGTGTATATTCATATGTTGATGTGGCTGTTTCCATCCTCTCCAGTGATGACTCAGAATAGTCTAGTCACATGTGTGGCTGTATCCAGCCACCTGGGGCTGGACTATGGACACAAACACGTGTACGCATGTACGATTTAGCCGGATGGTAAAGTCATCGTGTGCATGTGGCTTTATACTGTAAAATCAGAAATAATTGCGACATGAAATTTTCGTGAATTGTCACTGGCATTCAACTTATCTAAAGTGTAAACAAGAATTGCTGCATGTACAAGGTATTTTAATTTCACGAATCTTTGCTCTCTCGAAATTTACAAAATTAAAATGCACACAAAAAGTTCTGGTTCTACAGTTTATTTGTGTACTTCTTAATAGATGTAACTAGGGAAGACCTAGCTAGTGTCTGCCTATCACTCTCACTAAGGGGGTGTTGCAAGAAAGTCAAGTTGCAATTAATTGCAACTTTCTTGCAACACCCCCTAAGTCAGATTCATTTTCCTGGGAGGGGTCTTCTGGAATTAGTTTGCCATAAACAAAATGACAACAATGGTTGGTATGACCCTTTTCATCTTTCTCTATACACAGCGGAACAAAGAGCAAATTCAAGTAAAATACACTGCAACTCTTCTCTGAACGCCTTGTGTATTCTCGTGACATCATGGAGACGTCCATTGACCTTGACCTTGATGACCTAATGGAACCACTAGATGACCTTGAGGAGGACCTGCCAACAATCACAGCCTTGCCTGCACTTGACGATGATGATGAGAATGATCCCTTGAATTCCAGTGCACAACAGAACAATGGTTGGTAAAGTAGGCCTACAGTGATCTAATCTACTACACTTTTGCTCCAAACCAGGAGATTCATTCTTGTAGACTACTTATATCTCATGGAATTTGGTGCTGTGCTAATGGTTCATTGCTCTGATGCAGTATTGTGTTCGTTTACACTCAGTAAACCTTTTTTTTGTAAAGGGAGAACTCACATGTAAATCAGATGTGGAGAATTATTGGAAGGAATATGATAACCATCTGCTCCTTCAGATGAAAGCTTGCGCAATGATACAATTTAATCTGCCTGAATTACTTAACCTACCGTATACCTTTGAATTACTGTATTTTGCTATCGAGATATGAATCTACAGAGCTCTGTTCAAAGAAGCTCATGCATATATTATATATATATATATATATATATATATATATATATATATATATATACATTTCACACCAATGAGTCATGGGTGTGAATTTAACAATTTCACTAGTCAAAGTGACTGATTATGAGACAGAATTATTCTATAAGAATGGTGTATGGGTAAGGCTTCTCCCAGCTCGGGAGTAGTAATCACAGTCACACATTTCAAAAGGTCCTTGTCCCAAAAGCTGACACACTCGGCTTTGGCTGTCTTTGCTCAGAAACTGTCAGTGTGAACAACAGTGTGAGGGCGTCTGAAAGGGGCAAGGATGCAAAGATTCTGCTAGGATCGAAAGCTCAGACCCCTTTTGACTCTTTCACTCTGTATGTGCCACGTTCGCACACCCGACTCGGTCAACAGCATGCCAAATTCCCGTGTTTTGCCGAAACAATGCAAGCTCATAGCAGAGTGTCAGATTTATTGGCCAACTTTGCTCATTGCATGTCCGGCATACCGAAAATTTATAAATTGTTACATGGATTTGAAAAAGAGAATGTTTTCCCCGAAGCATGGTTGCCTGCATTGCAAATAGGGGGTTTACAATGTGGTGCATATAAAGAGTTTAATTATAACATTTCGTCACAAAGGGGAGTGATAGCAGGTTTTGCACACTTTATTTCCTCTCTGTCTAATATGCTATTTCCTTCTGTTAATTCAGGTATTTGACATTAAATGATTCTGCTTTTTTCTGTTCATTTGTTTGTTTTTTTGTGTGTATGCATGTGGCATACTTACAGGTCTTTTGGACACCCTGCTGGACCCTGGTGGACAGGCTGATGGGGAGGCTCCGGCCAGGAAGACTGTGAATCGGAAACCAATCCCCAAGCTGGACGCAGCTAGGTAAAGTCACATCTAGACCTGAAGGCCTTTGTAATCTTGTTTGATTGATTGATGAATATTTTCATAAGTTTAGTCATACTTTATACATTCTGGTACATACGTGTATGTGGGGGCACTCTGGCATAGTGGATAAGAGTCCCGACTCCCAATCGGAGGACCCGAGTTTGATTCCCGCCCAGTGCTTACATCCTTGGACAAGATGTTTTTACCCACCAAGTGGCAACACTGAAGAGGCTGCCCTGGATAAATATATTATTATTATTATCATATTATCTCTTCATGGAATCATCTAAGTAATGTCGCTTAACCCTATTCCCACCCAGGGGGGCATTTTGGCCCCCCCCCTTGACGTTTTGCGTGATTATTCCGCAACACATGATGCTCTCGCCGCGACATTTTATGACTTTTTTCTTTCAAGTATCGCGCAACTTTTGAGACCCAATTTGTTGCTCCTGGGTGTACCATTTTGAAGCCAGGCCCCTCTGAAAAAAATTCATCGACCCAAAAATTGCTCAAAAACATGATTATGTGTACAAATCCAATGTAAATTGTGTTTTTGCAATTAATTCATATAAAAATAAATATTTTTAATTTCATTGGCTGATAATGATTTATTTTAGCCTGACTATGCTTTAAAAAGTTTCTGCGACAAATTCTGACAAAAAAAAGAAGAAGTAAAAAACAAAAATACATAAGAAATTCAATAAACAATAAGATACATAAATAATTATGAAGCTGAATTTTTGCTTCAATATTATTGTTGAGGATATTGAAAAGAATATGTTCACCAAAAATTAGAAGACATGGAGCTTTATTTTTTTGTAATTTATAGGCAAAAATATATATATTTTTGCATAAATTAGTATAGATTAATTAATATAAAATACATAAATTAAAATTTGAAAAATCTAACTATACAGTCTCTACCATTGGCATTTACCTTAGTGCAAATTTTCATGAGGATAGATCTGAAGGGGGGGGGGGGCAAAAAGCCCCCCCCCCCCCCCCCCCAACGGTGGTTTCAAGTCCCTCAAAAAACCCGGTGGGATTAGGGTTAAAACACATAGACTGGACTGTCTTCTGCAACAGTGAAGCATAAATTAATGATGTATCTAGTTGTTCTCTACTGTAACTTTCTCTCATTTTGATGAATTAGAGGAAAGGGAGCATAGATTCAGATATGAAAATTCTATGCAGTATTTTCGTGCAGCAAACTTGTGTAACTAAGCATGTGCCATATTGTAGCACCTACATTTTGTGTGTGTGTTTGTTTAATGACATGTAGGTTGACCTCGGACAGGGGGCTACCTGTCCTGCTGAAGCACTTTGAGAAGGTCAAATTCAAGGGCAAAGGTCATGAGGTCGAGGACCTAGACAAGCTGATGCGTGTCATGGAGCACTGGGCGCATCGCTTGTTTCCCAAGATGCCGTTTGATGATGTCATTGAACGTGTGGAGAAACTTGGCAGTAAGAAACCGGTTCAGGTATGTTCATTTGTGTATTTCTCTCAAAATGCAAAATTTCTTACAACCAGATAGGATGATTCTTCATACAAGGTTCATTCTTGAATTTTATTAAGCACCTTTTATGTACATATGATTAGGTCCTTCCCTCCTTTATTAAAAATCAAAATGTGGCACTTTAAATTGATTTCCATTCGATACCATGTGAGAACTGTGAAACGCAATTTTCGTCATGATGGGTCAATGCTTTTTAATCCAGAATACTTTTTAATCCATAACTCGGGTTTATAGTCGTCAAAAGATTTTTTTTTTAAACAACATTCCCGCAAAAGTCTTGAATTGGTGTTTCTCTCTCAATCATTGGTGTAAAAATTGGCATGAAATTCCTGATACCCCATGTGTATGAATAAAAGATTGCACTGTACATTATTCAGCTAAGCAGCTGCTACAGTGTTGCCTTGTGTTCCTGATTTTGTGGGATTATTCCCTGAAAAATAAAATATCTTACAGTTTTTACAAGAAAGTGTAGAATCTGCCTTGATTTGGGAAAATTTTGACTGGGGGGGGGGGGGTTGCATGTATCGGTAATATGGATGTGTCGATCTCCCTGCATGGAACTCCCAAATTTTGAAGTGTGAATGATGTTGGCATCCCTGCCCTACTGGTCAAGGGTTTCAAGGCCGTTATGTGGAATACTGAAAAGTGTGCATCTCTTCACCCCCAGACATGCCTGAAGAAGATTCGACTGGACATGCCACTGATGGATGAAGATTTCATCACAAGAGGAGACGGTAAGTGTCCAATAAAAGTAATTCCATGTTAACCCGTTGAGGACGGGAGGATTTTGCTACAACAGGCATTTCCCATAGACACCTGCCCGAGTTTACTCGGGACTCGTCCTCAACGGGTTATTGGTTCTACTCCATTCTTGGTCATGCTTACTTGTACTTTTGCACTTGCAATGCTGGCAACTAGCGATTTTCCATGAAATATGCTTTTGAAGTAAAACATTTTTTTGTTTGTTTTCTGCTTTTGAAGTAAAACATTATTTTTGTCTTCTGCAATATAATTTAGCATAATCAGTATGTGCAATTTTCTAATTTTTTGCACAACGCTGTGTGGCTGTGTCCTTCCTTACTGGCGCAAAATATATTTGCCTTCAAATTTCATTTTATTCATATATTTTTTTTCCGTGTATCAGTCTGTTCTTGATATGTGGAGGTTTGGCATGCAGTCTTTTGAGTATTTGGACTGAGCCAGTTCTAACCTTGCATTAAGAATCACGAATTCAGGAAAACAGTATTAATGGAAAGAAAAAGCAGTTTTATGAATGCCATGTCTATTATCTTTGTAAGATATTCAGAACTGTATCTTGTACATGAGTCACATACAGGCTTAAAAACTAAAACTTTTCAAAGGGAATGACATGAAAACTATATTTGGGAGAGATATTGCACAAAAATTGTTTCCTCACCATGGAATAATCGTATCATACACTTGTTAATAAAAAAAAAAAATTACTAACATGTATTCATTTTGTATTTCATGTATGCACAAGATTAATTGTACATACATGTGATTTCAACTGTCATGAAGTCTTAAAGGGTGTGTACAGTTCTGGTCGAGGCGAAGATTTAGCTTATAATGTTTTGTGAGATATTCAGAAACCACTCTATGAGATGTCAAAGAGCATGCGGTTCTAAGGGGTATCAAAAGTTTATTCGATGAAAATCGGTTTTGAAATGGCTGAGATATCCAAAAACAAGGTGAAACAAAGAGATACTAATAAAGTTTGGGCATGTCGCCTTTTATTATTAGCACTTTTTGGGATATCTCAGCCATTTGAAAACCAATTTTCATCAAATAAACGTTGAATCCTTCTTAAGATTACATGCTCTTTCATATTTCATAAGAGGCTTTTCATTATCTCACTTAGGAATGTTGAAAACATTAATCCCTACCTCAACCAGTACTGTACAGTCCCTTTAAGATCATGGTCTTATTAACTGCATCAAGATACTTTCTAAATTACTTTTTTCTTTGATTTTTTTTTTTCAGTTAAGTGTGGCATCTCTCAAACTCTGATATGAGTGAGCATAAATATACTCTTTAGTTTCCATGATTCTCCTTTAATCATCTCTGTATCACATCAAGATCAGCACAATAGTCCTTTGTATTAATGTGAACACTCTTCTTGACCAACAACTGTGATGCATGTCTCTTATTTGATGGTAAAGAGGCAAATGATGGCACTGAGGGTGGACGAGAAGACATGGCAGCAGATGAAGCTGATGACATCTTCCCAGCCTCAAATTTGGGTGCCGCCCAACAACCTCCAGATGATGTCAGTATCCCGAGAGTAAGTCTAGACTTCTAATCTCTACTTCTACAGTACATTCTCGTTATAACAAGCACAGTTTTAATGAAATTCCAGTAACAATGAAGTGAAAATTTAGGCCGCAACATCATCCGCTTCATGTTTTTTATTGTTTATTAATTTTGTTAAGTTATAACAAAATTTTGATACAATGATAGAAAACTGCTGGTCTCCAGGACTTCATTATAACAGGAGTCCACTGTACACCCGAGCATCCAACATCTGTGTGTCAACTGATTTACGTTAGCAATATGCAGCACATGCTTGTCAGGCTTCCCCATTCTGCCCCCAGTGTAAACTTTTCACATTGACCCTTGTTCCAAAAACCTTCAGATTCTGCCCCTAGTTGAATTTTTGACTTGCTGCAACACTTCACCCTTGGACTGAGTCTAAGGAGATGATGAATTTCTTATTGGAATGGTAAAACATAAAAGATTTAGCTCCTTTCTTGAACCCTTCAACCGAATTGCAAGAGATATCATAGCAAAGGGAACCCTGTTTGGCTGTCTGTTTGCAAAAGAACTGACATAGATTAATTCCTGTGAGAAGAGTTTCTACCGAAATTCTATTATAGTATGTAGTGCACTCTCATTATTACAGACACTGTTATAACAAATTTTCAGTTACAACAAAAATGAAAATTTAGGCCCCAACATAATCAGCTCTATATTTTTCATTGATTATTTGTTCGGTTACAATGAAATTTCAATATAACGAAAGAACATTGGCAGTCCCAAGCAGTTCGTTTTGAGGGGAGCTGACAGTAGCTTTTTATCAGCATATCATTTCCCCAACAAACAACATGAAAATAAGCTTTGGTCAACTTCTTTAATATCCGACTTCGGGTTACATCTGACCTCACATTCAGACACTCTTGTAAAAAGATGCTAGGCAAGCCTCACAGGTGCTCAGAAATGGGGACTTATTGGCATAGCCTTTTGAGAATGAGATGAGAATTTGTAGCTCTACCTGATAATGATGAGTAGAAACTTGCAGATCAATTTTTCTGCTTCAAACCAACTCCTGTAGGTTGACTTGACTGAAGATCAGAAGGAGCGCATCAAGCGGAACAAGCAGCTGGCCCAAGAGCGCCGGCAGGCCAAGCAGCAGGGAGATGCACCCAGCAGCCAGGGCAAGTCCTCTCAGAGCAATGGGGTGAGCAGTGCAGAGCTTGAAGACGTCATCACTATGGACACGGGAGGATCAAAGAAAGCTTCTTGGGAGGAGGATGATATCGACCCCGACGAGGCCGAGATGGAGGCCGAAATCTGGACCCAGATGGTGTCAGAGAGTCAGGTGACTGGCTCCAATGATTTGCAGAGGAGTAAGAGTACTTGTACATCACAGACGAGTCAGAGGCAGACAGTAACTCACGACGTGGAACCGGACTCGGATGATGCGGAGATGGAGAATGAGATCTGGAGTCAGATGGGCGTGACGGGTCAGAACGCTGGACCGGAGAAAGTGGACAAGGGGGTAAATGGTACTTTGTTGTTGCAAGCGGAGAAAAAGCAGGAGGAGATCATCAACCTTGATCCCGATGTTGATGATGAGGAGAGTCAGGGGGGTAAGGGTGCCAAAGCATCAAATAAACCACATGAGGAAAAAGATGATGCTGATGTTGTGAGCGATGATGATGAGGATGATGTCGACGCAGATATCATTGATGCCGAGACTGAACCGTGGGATAAAATGATAGAGCCAGTCGATGAACAGCCATCAAAAGACTCACAAGGTGATGGATCTTGCACGACGGGCCAAGCTACAAAGAAAAAGAGACGAGGTGTCATCGAGGATGATGATGATGATGATGAGGAGGAGGCAGACACTGAAGTTGATGATGCCCAGATTGGAACCGAGATCTGGAATCAGATGACGGAACCGGTTCCCTCTCAATCGATACCCATCTCCCAGCATGAGGAATCACCAATCAAGATGTCTTCCGTTAGAAAGAGGAGCAAGAAAATCCTTGATGATGAGGATGAGGATGATTGAATTAGGAAAACAAAAGCTCCTCTTTGTTTTGGCCAGACATGTGGACTGCATACTGTATAGTGGAACTTTCTGTAAAGAGATTTTAAAAAGTTTTGCCCACCTTTCACACTACAATGCGTTGTCTTAACTTGAATCTTAAGTATAGTGAAGAATCAGTGTCGAAGGATGCTGAAATGTGCAGTTTTCATTTTACTAATAAACCACAAAAATTACAGTGAGGTAAGATAAGTATATTCTGTAATACCTCAGCAAAGGTACACCTCAATGGAAATTTATAGGTTTTCATTTGCATTGATCCATTACACATTGCTGCCTGTTGTCTTTAGTCTGTTCATGGTAATACAGCAGACTCTTGTTACAAATAACGGTCATATACCAGAATCTCCTTTTGACAAACTTTGCAGTTTACTGGAAAATTTGCCATTTCCTTGTATTTTGATTGTTTTTGCAACCCTGATAATAACAACTTTGCAATGTAGCAAATTTCCCTGTACAATGTACCAAAGAGTTTGTTATGACAAAAAAATCTCTTGTACCCCTCCTGTAGCATCCCCTCACGACTTGCAGAAAACCATGTGCCAAAAAACTCCCAGCATTTTAGATGATAGTAATTATTAACAGATTTCATATTGCAGTATCATGAGATTTCCCACCAAAAATTTCATTTGTAGAGGGAGACAAATTGAAGAAGATTCACACCTCAACCTTCACCCCTCTGATCAGTATTCTCTTGCTTTCAATAATTATTATGTTTCAAATTTGAGCTTAAACTCCTGAAGTGCTTCCTGTTGCCTAGTGAAAATTAGCACACCTGAAATTCCTTTGTTGTCTTGGAAAGTTCTTGCATTTACAGACCTCCCAACCATTCTGCGTCTGAAGAGTCTGAAAGAGTCTGAATTTTGACCATCGTTCCCAGCTCATGTGTCAATAGATTTGTTTAAATATAATTTTACTACAGCTCATGTACACTCCTACAAAGTATGTGAGCTGCTCTTTCTTTCCTACTTTTAAGCCAGATCATCCCTATTTTTCTGTTGACCTAGCTCCCCCCCCCCTCAAAAAAGAAAAGAAAAAGATATCCATGTACAATGACATTGTACTACCAAAGCAATAACCATTTACTGAATTGTTCTCTCTAACAATACTGTCTATGGGAAAAATTGAGTATGGTGAATCCAGTTACAGATACATGAAGTTATTCTTTTTGAAGCTTGTAACGTTTCTTTTCAACCGCATTCTTTTTTCTTATTTTTAGATGCAATATTATAGACCCTGGTAGCTTGCAGGTCAAAGGAAATTGGAAGCACGGTTAAACAGTAATTTTAAACCCACCTATGATTTGTTGGCCAATTGGGCATGTCCTCTGGCATGTATCTATGATTGGCAAACTTGCCGAATCACTACTGTATAAGCTGTTATTTTTGTGAGGGTTTAATTTTTGCAAAGTTCGTGAATCACAGTCGGATCACAAATTTAACAACACACGAAAATGTATCCATGCGCTAGGGCAATAATGCATTTATGTTTGCGTTGGTGTCTATTCGCAAAAACAACATCTCACGAAAATGTCTATGACGTCCTCGTTCGCGAAAATATCTGAATGCGAAAATAACAGCGTATACGGTATATGAGGTACGTCACTTACTGCATCACAATGGGCTTCATGAGGGACTGTAGCACTCTTTCACCTGAAAAATTTTGCAATGACTACTAATTCCGGGGATTTTTATGTTTTCTGTCGAGAGTAAATGAGCCCCCGTCTATGTACAGTGTACATTGTATTCACATAAACTTTACTATCAATATACTAGCACTCAGAAGACAGATTGTGTCAAGATACATGTGTACTGAGTATGTTTGTTTACTAAGCTAAAAATGGTACCCGGTAATGAAACCACATGCCAAATTATGGATAGTGGCATGGAGAAATGAGGGAGATCCGGAGAGATGCGGGATAGTTTTGACCTCGATGGAGTATCGACGTTGATATGACTGTTCACATGGTATCAACACGGCAGCTACACGGATAAGGCCAGAAGAGCGAGGCGTCTACACGGACAAACACTCAGCTACACGGCAGCCACATGGACCATCTCAGATTGCTCTGCCAACAAGGCTATCCAGGATGTCTATGGTGAATTATGTGGTTGGGGTGGTTGCTCCGGTGTTATATGCTTTGATGGGATGGGTATTGCTGGCATTCAAGTTGAAGTTGTACGTATGAGTGTGTGTGTGTGTGTGGGGGGGGGGGGGGGGGGGGGGGGGGGGGGGGCTGCATGGTATGTGCTGTGTATGATTTGGAGGTGCGTATTATGTAACTTGCGTATGCGTTTGCGCATAGCTGTGTGTGTGTGTGTGTGTGTGTGTGTGTGTGTGTTTGGAGTATAATACAGTAATACAATATGTGCCTGCTGCTGCCCAAAAAGTTCGTTCGCACAAACATCAACACACAAACACAAACAGACACAGGTACGCATACAGGCACACTTATACACACAGACAAACAAACCACTACCACTATACATCCACCACACATGCACAGTTTCCTCACACGACATGTAGTGTTAATTACTATACTCCAAACACACACACATACCCACACAGCTATGTGCAAACGCATACACAAGTCACATAATACGCACCTACAAATCATACGCAGCACATATCATGCAGCCCCCCCCCCCCCCCCCCCCCCCGCCACACACACGCACATAATACGCATAACTTACCAGTGATACCCATCCCACCAAAGCATAGGGTCCCGTTGCATACAACTTTTTTAGCAACCTTAAAAAATTCAGGTTGGGATTTGCCCAACCTGAATTTTTTAAGGTTGCTAACCTAAGAATGTAAAATCCGTTGTTTAATAAGTCCATATTTGCCAAATGGAGATATTTGCGATTAAAGGTCAAGAAAAATAAAGAGAATAATAGGAACATTTTTGCTTCTTTTGACCATAACTGCAAAAATGTACCTTTATATGTGACCAATATATCATTTAAAAGGTATTATTTTGTACTTTATGACAGAGACCGAACTTCAAAATCTTCAAAAATTGACTTATCGGTTTTTGCGAACAAACTCTTCATATATACATATATATATACATATATATATATATATATATATATATATACATACATACAGTCAACCTCGCGTAAGTCGACATAATCGGGACTGAGCAAAACACGTCGACTTACGCGAATGTCGACTTACGCGTAAGTCGACATTTTGTCGACTTATAAATGAAAATTAATTTCCCCTGTAGAGAGTAAGATTTGGATCACGATGCGGATCGCTACCCATATCTAACTCCTTTTGCCGCCAAAACATGCCTACTGATATGAGCAACAATAATGTTTTAGTTCATGCATAAATCTTGCGCGGGTTAGTAACGACAACGCACAATTCCCAAATCTCTAGAGGGATTTTGAGAGAGCGGGATCGGAAACCTAGGCCCGTTTCTAGACACTTCATCGTTTTAAACTTGATTTGAAATATCAAAGGCAAATTCCCCAAAATTGCATTAAACTTTGCGACTTGAATTCAAGTGCGTTGCTGGGAAGATATGCGTGTGATTTCGCATGATTCTGTCGAGATTATTTTTCAGTGCCGACTGAGTTGAAATATGTGTGATTTTCCTTCCCTAAGTTGCCATATTTGTTCTGCTTAAATTTGTATTGCCATACTCTGAAAATGAATTGTTCTCGCGCTCCGATTCGCAACATTACCGCTCTGTACGGCGCGGGCCTGTCTGAAATAAAAGGAAGAAGAAAAGTTTGTTCATCCGAAAACGACATCTTTCGGACCACATGTACTATAACCTTCGTAAAAACAAACCTCTTACCATTGTCGGACTAATTTAACTTTGGACTGAGATTTAAAACTTCGGCATAGCGAACTTTAACAATAATTCGTTATCATTTTTTTCATTGACATTTTGTGAAGCAGCATGCGTTTCGGTAGTTTGAAACGTGTAAATGTTGCGATGTCTTTCCCCTGCAAGTGCAGACTAAGTTCGGTCACGGCGAAAGTTCCGTTACGAAATAAAAAATAATGCGAGCCTTTTCTACAATAATGCACTTTCGTACATTTTTATGCGTTTAAACGCAGTTTCTAGTTTCGGACAAGAACCGCAAGTCTTTTCTGCAACGCTCTTGCGTTTTAGAAATAGCGTTGCTTGTGATTTGACGGACTTGCATTTGATTTTTAGAGTTGCGTTTAAACGCAATTGAGTTTAAATTTCATACAATTTTCTAGTTTTGTGTTATTATCAAACGCAAGTCTTTTCAGCGCTCCGTGTGATTTGATGGACTTGTATTTGATTTTCAAAATTGCGTTTAATTTGTAATTTTGCTTACGATAAGTCTTTTAAACAATAACACTCTTCCGTAGATGTTTAGAGATGCGTTTAAACGCAATTTCTTATAGTTTCGTACAAAAACCGCAAGTCTTCTCTGCAACGCTCTTACGTTTGAATACAGCGTTAAGTGATTTGATGGACTTGCATTTGATTTTTAGAGTTGCGTTTAAACGCAATTGAGTTTAAAAAAAAAGTTCCCTATACAATTTTCTAGTATCGTGTGATTATCAAACGCAAGTCTTTCAGCGTTCCGTGTGATTTGATGGATTTCCATTTGATTTTTAGAGTTGCATTTAATTTGTAATTTTGTTTACGAAATAAAAAAATAATGCAAGTCTTTTAAACAATAACACACTTCCGTAGATGTTTAGAGATGCGTTTAAACAGTTTCTTATAATAGTTTCGTACAAAAACCGCAAGTCTTCTCTGCAACGCACTTGCGTTTAAATACAGCGTTACGTGTGATATGATGGACTTGCATTCGATTTTTAGAGTTGCGTTTAAACGCAGTTGAGTTAATAAAAAAGTTCCCTACAATTCTAGTTTCGTATGATTATCAAACGCAAGTCTTTCAGCGTTCCGTGCGATTTGATGGACTTGCATTTGATTTTAGTGTTACGTTTAAACGCAATTGAGTTTAAGTTTCCTACAATTTTCTAGTTTCGTGTGATTATCAAACGCAAGTCTTTTCAGCGTGCCATGTGATTTGATGGACTTGCATTTGATTTTCAGAGTTGCGTTTAATTTTTAATTTTGCTAACGAAATGAAAAAAGTACATTGTAATGCAAGTCTTTTCAACAATAACGCACTTCCACAGATGTATAGATTTATTTAAACGCAATTTCTAGTTTCGTACAAAAACCGCAAGTCTTCTCTGCAACACTCTTGCGTTTAAATACATCGTTGCGTGTGATTTGATGGACTTGCATGCATTTGATTTTTAGAGTTGCGTTTAAACGCAATTGAGTTTCAGGTTCGTAACAATTATTTTCTAGTTTCATACCGCTTCGGAATAATCAACGTTATATGGAATATTCGGATTTACAAAAACACCCATTTCATGTTCGGATAATGAATACCTACTGGGACATATAAGTGTACAAAATTTGTGCCTTTTGAGAAAAACCAGAGGGAGAAAAGGGGTAAAGTGAACTGTCTTGGGTACTACATGTAATGTTCCAGTGTAAATGAGTGTACAGTCCTTTCTATATTCTGGCATACAAGACAATGGACGCATGGCGCGAACGCTACCGCGCCGTACACTAGCGAATTACCGAGTAGAAACGCAGCGAATCGGAGCGGGAAAACATTTCCTTTTCAGAGAATGGCGATAAGATTTTTGAGCGAAAAATTATGTCGACTTAGACGAGGGAATTAACATGTATTTCAGCTCAGTTGGCACTGAAAAATCAGGTCGACTTACGCGAGTTGTCGACTTATAAATGTCGACTAAGACGAGGAAATTTTCAAGGAATAACAAAGGCAAAAATCGGGACTTTTTTATTGTGTCGACTTTTAAGCGAGTTGTCGACTTATACGATGTCGACTTAGGCGAGGTCTACTGTACATACATTTAAAAAAAATAGGGGGAGGAGGATGGCAGGAATGCATTTTTTATGAAATCATGAATGGATGGCTTTTCTTTTTTCCATCACAGTGAAGCTGTGATCCTGAGCTGCTTCCTGCGAAATTACTAAATAATGATACTCTTCGCATGATTAGACGTATACATGTACTGCTGTTTGCCATTGTCAATAGTGATGAGCGTTTTAGGCTGATTGGCAACTTATTGTCGATGGATTGCAAAATGCTCATCAGCAAACTGTGATAAATTGTCTCGGTCTCACATTTTTTTTTCTTATTTGCCTGCCGAATCGCGGAAAATCGGCATGATCACAGAGTTTCTCTGTTTTGTGGAACACAACGGCATAAAAGAAATTCGTTATCGAAAAAAAGAAAATCTCAATCTGTGACTTCAAAAGGACGCTTGTCAGAGTGAACACGAAAATACACAACCACTGTCCTTTTCCGATATTGCCCGAGATTCAACAAGTTTGTGAAGAACTCGCAAACTGCAGCGCAGTGTCATGGTAAGTTGTCTTATGTCCACAGTTTGAAATAGTAGTTTCGGAGCATTTGTTAGAGGTTTGTAGTTTGTTTCCTTTCTGTGTTTTTCTATGTGGTTGTTTTTAGCTATGCTAAAAGTTATTGCCAAAATGAATTTGAGTTGTGAAAGAGAATGATAGCATGTGATGGTCTATTAGTATACTGCTCATCTTATTTTATATAAAGTTTTAACAAGGACGGTGGTGGTGTTTAGTGTATAATGTTAATGAAGAAAAAAAAAACACGAAAAACGTTGGGTTTGTTTCAATGCGCAACAAATTTATCAGAACAACTGGAATCAGTATCACGCTCACAATTTGACTGGAGTTTGCATCAGATTCTTTTACTACTACTGTATGGTGTAATGTACCAGTTACTACCGGTACGTGATGCAGAATTTTACAAGTAAAGTCTGTGATCATAGCATAAGAATAAGACGCATGAGTCCAAATACATCCCTTCTGCTCGTTATTGTTATCAATAACATTCCAATCATCCATCGGACAAATGGCATGGACGAATGTACACTTTTTTTTTTTCATTTGTACGGGGTTATATATAGAATAAGAACTTTATTTGCAGTGTTTGGAAGCGGGGGGGGGGGGGGGGCAGGGGTGGCACTCCCCCCCCCCCCCAATAAAAAAAAAAAAAAAAGTGCCCCCTGTAACAAATAATCAATTATTTAAAGACCAAAATGAACAATAAAGGCACTTTTATTTCTTGTCTAAAAGTTGGCAATTTCATACTGAAAATGCAAAATTTTAACATACATTATGATATCTATACACTAAAATTTACTTATGAGTAAACGGAGTGTATAGATGGTAGCCTCGCGTCCTCGAGTGTACCCCCTGAAACATATCTTTAGTAAATCTCACATTTTCCCGTTCTTCTATGCTTTTTAGCAATATAAGAAAAATTTCTTTTGCTCGAACAATGCGATCACGTTTGAATGAATACATTTCAGACGAATGGCAAAGTGAAAGTGGCTCGCTCGCTCTGCCCGTACATTTATAGTAAAATGAACAGTTTTCATAAGTTATGATGATAGTCCTTCGCAGTGATGTTTATTTTACTATTAATTGTTGTTTTTATTTTTTGTTTTGTTTTCTTTCATTGGAAAGCAGTTAAGTCTATTATTTTCATGTATATGACCTGTGTAATAGGTAGCACACACACTTAAATGTATTCCGATGAATTTTGACAAGGTTACTCTTTCAAGGTAACTCTATCATTTCATTTATTTATGGATGGCTTTTCTTCTTTTTTTCCATCACAGTGATGCTGTGATCCTGAGCTGTTTCCTGCGAAATAGATATTATTCATAATGATACTTTTCGCTGATAAATATTTAGGGAGAATTGATATTGATTAAATTGTGTGAGTGCTTGTTATTGTTTTGCTTAAGTTGCATGCGCAAGGGTCAATAACCAATTCCCTATTTTTTATTATTTACGAGACAACGAGGTTAAAGCAAACACATGTGAGACGGTTCAGTTTACTTTTGCAATGGCCTTCTTAATTGAACGGACTTTATTTACAATCGATCAGGATCATACCTGTATCGACACTCTGTCATTTATAGCGTTGTAGTGACAGACAAAAATCTTATATTATTCTGGCGTTCAGAATAATGCTTACAACTAGGTATAAATTAAACAGATGTACATTACCCCTCTTGACTGGTTCAACATCAAACACAAAAATGTGGATCCACAGATATTATCCGAATCAGGAAATTCCAAATATCTATATAAACATTCACCACCAATACTCTAACACGGTGTACCAGGGCGAGAAATCTCCAGTTTATGTTAAGTCCGGAATGTTCCGCGAAAGTCCACTGAATGGCATGCGTCAGTTCGCGAGGACGGCGTCGTCGAAGATGACCGCGAAGGACGAGATCGGGGCGAAAAACTCGAACACGACGGGTCCAGAGCGAGATGAAACGGGAACGGGGTGACGGTCGACCGGATGCTCGGCATGAGAGAGGCAAGGAGCAAAGAGTCAGGTTTGCCTGAAATGATGTAGATGCAGCATTGTGACAGTCATCGGAAAAGATTGAGCGGACATTATCCTCTCATACACGTGTATGAAAAATAGTAGAGTCAACAGCTTCTAATTGCCGGTTTAGTTGTAATGCACTGATTTTTGGGCTGCGGTGCTGTTCTCCCCCAGGAATGATGCTTATTTCCAGGCTGTCGAGGCATGGGGCAGAAAAGCAAGGACTGCCAGGCGAAACAAAGTCCTCTCACAGTTTTCAGCCAAGTATTGTGGAGAAGTAAGGACTGCCTGACGAAACAAAGTCCTCTCACAGTTTTCAGCCAAAAAGTCATGAAGTTGGGGAGAAAAATCAGCTAGACGAGCTGATCTCGGGCAGCAATATCAGCAGTCATTGGCAATTTCAAAGTCCCGATACAAGCTGCAAGAGGGTTTTGCACATTTTTCACTTTCAGGACAGAACAGTGCACTGTGGTCACCATGTTTCACTTTCAGGACAGAACAGTGCACTGTGGTCACCATGGTAACGCAGTACAGCTCTGCTACAGATATATCCCCGTGTTTGCCATTGTCAAAGGGTGATGAGCGTTTTAAGCTAATAAGCAATCTATTGTCGATGGATTGTGAAATCCTCAATAGCAAACTATGATAAATCGTCAGACTCAAATGCTCAGCCTGTGACTTCAACCACATAACATGTTTCAAAGTGAACACGAAAATACTCAGCCACTGCCCTTACGAGATTCAAGAAGTTTGTGAGAGATTCACAAATATTGCAGTGCCGCATCATGGTAACGTGTTACATTACGTAGACGATTGATCGATTGTATGACAAAGTAGCTTCATAGCAGCTTTTGTTTTAATAGTGTATAGCTTTCTTTATGCGTTTCACTCTGTGGTTTTTCTGGCATTGCAAGAAAAAAAAAAATGTTGCCTCGATGAATTTCTGGAATGAAAGAGACTGATAACATGTGATCGTTTATTCTTCGCATCTACATCGAAAATGCGATTGTATGACATCACACATAGAAGTTTCGTATTTTTTTTCAATAGGGTTAGTTTTCTCTTTCACTGTGTGGCTTTTCTAGCTATTTTAAAAGTTATTGTCTCAATGAATTTGATGTATGAAAGAGTCTGATAACATGTGATGTTTTATTGGCGTAGTACTGCTCATCGTATTGTATCTAGAGTTTTAACAAGGATGGCGGTTGTTTTTAGTGTACGTATATTGATAATGTAGAAAATACATTGGTCTTGTTCCACATGCAGCACATTTCAGATCAACTTGCATCACATTCACGAATAAGCCAGTTCGGAGTTAGCTCATGGGCACATTGGTCCGAATGACCTTTCTTTTTTCTCAGTCGGTTAAGGGGCTCTTCACTCGTTTTCAGAGCGACATAATGCATAAGCTTTACACAACGATTTATGGTATTCATCAATCCTGCTTAAACAAAGAATGAACTCGCATAGACCAGATGGCCAGAATGATCCGTCAATTAACACTTGGGAAAGCATCCATTTCATTATCTTACATTGAATGTAAGAACAACCTCTTTCTATCGATATTGCCAAATACCACTTTTGCTGTCAGGTGGATGTGCTGGCAAGCAGCATTTATAGTCCATGGGCCAGGCCAGATATTGGTACCATCTGAGGTGGCAAAACCTTTTTGGTGTCATTTTGTTTGTCGGGCATAGATATGCTTATCAAGCTATGATAGCATTTCCAAATGAGTTGCTTAGTCATAGTAAATGAATTTTTAACCAATTTGGTCTCGTTGTTATATCCCTATACTTCTGAATCGAAACTAACCGCCATACAAAGAAGAGCACTGTCTTCTGTATGTTCCATAGAGCTGTAAAATGCAGCTCTATGGTATGTTCACAGGTGTTCTGTTGTAAAAGCGGTGCGCTTAGTCTTTATTCAAGGCAGCGAAGGGAATATCCAAAGGTTATGATGTCCACAGCGCTTAGTCTTTATTCTAAGACGGCGAAGGGAATATCCAAAGCGTATGATACAGTGTATATCCTTTTATCTAAAAACAACAACAACAACAAAAGCAATTCCTAGTGAATTTTACCGTATTTTTCAATCATTTATAATTTTCCGGTGAAAACGCTACGGTGAAAACGCTGATACCACGCCAATGTCACTTTATTTCCCTCCAACAATAAAAGATAATGCAAAAACGATGTACCGGTACACTACGATACATTATAATGAATGATATTGTAAATGAACAGAGTGATTTTTGTTTAAAACTGATGTATTTGTTGATAGGGTTGTATAAAAACAGTATGGATAATCCCTTTTATGAGGAACTTTAGATATGATAACGGTACATTGGTCTAGATAAAGAACTAAGCGCACCGCGTGACAGCTGTGGACATCATAACCCTTTGGATATTCCCTTCGCTGCCTTGAATAAAGACTAACCGCACCGCGTTTACAACAGAACACCTGTGGACATACAGAAGGCAGTGCTCTTCTTTGTATAGCGGGTTTAGTTTCGATTCAGAAGTATAGGGATATAAATACGAGACCAAATTGGTTAAAAATTCATTTATTATGACTAAGCTACTCATTTGGAAATGCTATCATAGCTTGATAAGCATATCTATGCCCGACAAACAAAATGACACCAAAAAGGTTGTGCCACCTCAGATGGTACCAACAACCCATTTTTCGGGTCTTGGCCCATGGACTATTATAAGGATTACATGAATAATCATTATACATAATAATACATCACAGACGCTTATCCCAGTGACTTTAAAAACCAACGGGCCTGTTGGTCCGAATGACCTTTTTTCTGCTCATGCGCAGAGTGGAACTCCGAACTGGCTTATTGGTTGAGTTTGTTTAAGATTCTAGTATGGCGGAATATGTACCAGTGACTACCGGTAGCTCAGAATTCCACAGGTCTGTGTTGGGACAGACACTCCCCATATCACACGCCATTGTTATCAGTTAAAATGTATTCCAATATCATGGGATGTATGGCAGTGCTTAATTCTCAAATTTTCGAAATAAAGTGGCAAACAAGGCAAATCAGAGAATACACTTCAAATTTTGGCACCGCCCAGCAGTTTTTTGAGTTGTCGAGCAGGCTATAAAACCACACGACGCAAGTCGATTTTAGGTTAAAAATTTGCGAAATATTTGGGGTCTTCTCCGCGAAGAGTCTGAGCAGTCACCGAGCGATGCCTCATTGGCAACTGGACGATCTCCCACCGGCCACCGGCCGATTTTTACGAAATCGCTTAGAGACCGACGGGTGATCGATAGGTCATCTAACGGTGTCCCGTAGGCGTACCGACGGCGGCCCGCCGGTCTCTGCCGGAAATTTCTCACGAGCTACCTGGGTTTATTCATGTACCTATGTGATTTGTGATGTGATAATTAATTAATTGATTAATTGATTAATTGATTAATTAAGATCAAACTCGCGGCAAAAGATCTAAGAGTTAAATAACCAACTACCAAACCTCATCTATGTGGGACCACAGAAAATTAGAAATTGGGAAATCAAACAAAAGGGAGGAAAACTCAAGATGGAACCAAGATTAGAATAGATTAGAATTTTCCAAAATATCTTGTTTGCTTCTATATTTTACAGTATTTCCTATTCCTATCTAATTTCATATTTTCATTTTCCCCATGTCTTGTCATTCATTACTTCTTCATTCAATAGACCTTTAATAAAATGATAAGATAACCAAACCATGTATTACTAAGTCTACATATATCGACACTAACTTTCAGCTTTCATCTCTTTTGCCCCAAACTGGTTGTCCCTGTCTTCCATGTCCCTCATGTTGCATGGTTGCCGAGATGTTGAGATGCTGAGATGTTGTCTGGGTTTCCTTGCCTCTATCCCTCCTCTTGCTTCTTCCACATTGCTCTGGATTCTCTTCTCCATCTAGTCCCTATAGTTTCCTTCAGTACTCCTGTCATTTTTATCTTTATCATTTTTACATTTTTAGTCCCTAAATCACTCGACGGCGACCGCTTGATCTATTCCCTTGGTTTTCTTCTGTGCTGTTGTCATTATTGTCTCTATTATTTTCGTTCCCTAAATCGCTCGGCAGCGACCGCTCGATTAGGTCAGTGCCTGGGCGGTTGCCGCTCGGACACCGAGAGTATTTTGGGTAGCGAGTGGAAACTGGTCGTTCGCCGCTGAAATTTGAACTCCGCGTTAAAACTTCAGCTGCGACCGACCGATGCCCTAAAAATCAATGGTGCCTGGGCCCTGTTTCATAAAGCTGTTCGTAAAGTTACGAACAGCTTACGAGCGACTGGTGATCAGTTCTGATGTGCTATACACTATTGTACTTACCAGAATTTCCATAATTCAGCACAAGAACTGATCACCAGTCGCTCGTAAGTTGTTCGTAACTTTACGAGCAGCTTTATGAAACACCCCCCAGGTCGGTCACTGGTCGATCACTGGTCGTTGTCCGACCGAAATTGGCTAAAAACTCGCCGACCGGTCGTCGTGCAGGCTGATTATTTTATTATTTTTTTTTATTTTTTTTTATTATTATTATTATTATTTTTTTTTTTTTGGGGGGGGGGGGGGGGGGGGGGTGTGATCGTAGCCCACGACACCCAGTGCTTCGTTCGTTCATTACTGTCTGCTATCATGACCATAGTATCATGGAAAATTGGGCATGTATCATGTGTATGTTACGGGTTTTTTAAATGAAATTTGGTCTGGTATCCAGATGATTGCTTATAACATCTTAGAAATTAGACCGTCATTTTTTAAATGAAATTCACATAATTATGCAAAGAATTTGTGAAATGTAGGAATACAATGACAACATTATTGCATAGACTGTGTTTTGTAAATGTTCTAATCCGTCTGGCATAATGCATTTTACACATTGGGGTTAATTATGAAGGTTCAGTGAGGGGGTTTGATTAATGAGCGTTATTATCTGTTTCAATATGTTTGATTCATGCTTAGCATCATGCTTCATCCCATTGCTCGAATTGCTAGAGGCATGTAATACCTGAGTTTTTGACCTGATTTCCAAAGTATTAAAAGCAACCTATCACGCCTAACAGCATTGTCAATAATTGTCGGGATTGTTACAGGCTTGCACTGCCTACGTGTTTGAATTGATTTTTTTTTTTTCAAAGTAGTCAGTGCTGTAGTCATTATTTTGTTTGTTATAGAATTATGCCAGGTTTGACACATCTGATGTATGTTCAATTTAGTTAAGTACATATTTGTTTGAGTTTTTTTATTTATATGTTTTACTGATTATTGATTTATCAATGGCATACACTGCAAAGATCATTTCTAATTATGGTATACAAATAACACAAGCAATTCTTTTTCTTTCTTTTTTTCTGTTTGAGATTTTCGATGATTGTTTTTTGTTTTTTTTTTGTTTCAGATATGATATGTTTTAAGTGATATTGTGAAGATAATTATTATGAACACAACTGCATAATAAATTATATTAGTTTTATATTAGTTTCAGGGATAGGATATGATAGTCTGCGTGGACATGAAAAATTTTCTTAAGCGCGATACATTTACATATGAGGGGTTATGTACGAAGCTTTTATGGGGAAGGGGGGGGGGCTTATTCAGCAAGAGTTGCTATTGAACAATGACATTGTAGCTATTCTTGACATTTCTTGACACAGCCTGAATTGGGCACGCATTATTAATATGTGCCAAGGTGTTTGAAATGGCGCTTTGCGGGCTCAGTGCCTTGTTCACCGCTCCTCTTGCCCGGTGGGGCACACTCTGCTGATGTATCTATGTTTGTCTCGCTGCCCCCACTTGGTCGGCTCCGGGGGCGCTCCGGACTGGTGGACGGAGAGCGGAGAGGGTGAGGATGTATCGGTGGTGGCGGGAACTGCGCTCTTTGCTGGTTGCCGAACTGGTCGGGCGCCTCGGGCTGGTGCCTGTATGGTCCGATGGTCGCTGATCCGTGTGTCGTGTTTAGAAGGAACATTGTGTGGTTATCATGTTTCATAATATCAAGGGTTTGGTATGATGAATATGTGATTTATAACATAGATTTCTATAGCTATTAGTTAATGTACTGTGAATTGTTAGACAAGAAATAAATATCTTTAATGGTTGGGCGCTTCTCATATAAATAGTGTTCTCCCTAACCCCCACCCCACCAGTCCGTACTTTCGGTCTTTCCTTCTTTCATCACTCGATCCTTTCTCACTTTCACATATTCTCTCTTTCATCTACTTCTCCTCTTATCCTCGAAGGGGAGATGGGGGGGGGGGGGGCGAGGGCTAGGTTTTTAAAGAACATTAGAGTGAGTGTGAGCGTGTGTGTCTAGATGTTTTGTATGAATAAAAGATATTTTGCTATTAGTATGGGAACTAATTTACGCAATTTTCTTTTTTGCCAGTGGAAAAGCAAATTTCTGTATTTATATTAATACACAAGAAAATACCTTGAACATGATACGGACACAGACATACAGACAGACAGACAGACACAGACACACACAGACACACACACACAAATAATCCAATATGTTTGTGTATGTGCGTGTGAGCGCTCTCCTGTTTCTGTTTGTGTGTGCTCTATTTCTGGCGATTGACTAGATGTTGAACATTTCGCTATTTGCAGAATCCTCTTGGACGTGACAAGGTACTCTTCCTAATGTCTGGCGCCATATTTTTAATCATTTCTTTTGGTGAGTATAGATGCCGTTACGAGCTTGTGTGATTTCCTGCAACGCCTATAATGGAGCTCTTCTATATGATATACAGTAGATAGAATGCAATTGAATGGAAATGCCTGAGTATTTCAGTATCCTGGATTTTATCTAACCGTGGTCGAAGAATGAGTGCGATTGCTGAATAGATAAAATTTAATAACAGAGAAATGTCAATATAAACATGTATTATAATTTATATACAACATGACTGTATCGTTTCACGTCATCTCCTTGTGAAAATATTGTTACATATAACATACGTGTCTCTGCATCACAAAACCACCAAAAAGTAGCCATTCATGAATTTCTATAGTTAAGGGCTTATACGAATATGAGCAAGCTTTAAATAACATTGTCATAGTATATGGACTGTTTATACCCATCAAAATAATGGAAAAGGGTAAACACTCTGGAAAAATGTAAACTGAGAAAAAAAGGCTTTGAATCATATAGGGTCTAGTCACGCATACGTATTTTCTCCCAGTCACATGCCAGTTTGCAGCTCTCAGTAATGCATGCAACAAATACCAGGACACAAAAGTCCATGGTAACCACTATTAAGGGATAACTAAACTGATCAAAAGTTTACGCATTAATATCGAAGTACATTCTATTCATCACTGATACTAACTTCCAAAGCCGTTGTATCATCCTTTCGAAAGTTATACAGTTAAAAATGAAAACAATAAAAATAAAGGATAGCTAGTGCCCGAATCAGCAAATCAACCTGAAAAAGCCTTCGTCAGACCGAAACAAAATGTTATAGGAAAAAAAAAACAACCTGCAACATAGACAGTTTGCCATTCGTTTTATGACCAAAACTGAAGAAGTATATCAAAGGGAAATTACACTTTCAGGGGAAAAAAAACACTATGGTTACAATTTCTATAGGTTTTCCCTTTTCGCCAGTGTTCAGTCCTCATGGAAAAACGGGTTGTACGACTTTTTGTTGGTTTTGTGATGCACAATTACATATTTAAAGTATCGAGTTCGAATCACATTCGTGTTAGGGCGCTTTTACACCGAGCACGATACGGGCAACGGTATACGGGTTTTTGCTTTGGTGCGCCAAATGGAGCCATGTCTGGTTCTGTTAAAAAAGAATCAGTAATTCGGTACAAAATCACCTAAAATGTTATTCTTATGTCAAAATCGAGAGCAACAAAATCAACAGTAGATGATTAATTTTGTAACAAAATCGTTCGTGGGGAAATGATATTGTAACAGAAGGAGACATACTGTAGTTCCTTTTGGCGCACCATTGCAAAAACCTGGCCCGTTGCCCGTATCACCGTACTCTGTGTAAACGGGCATTTAGTCAAATAGTAGTCAGTGTTTAGAAAAACATAATGACATTATATTGGACTAATGTGATCCCACGGGCGGGATATTCTTGTAAATACTGTTGCGGGAAAATGGGTGTTGTTGCACTGACTACTGGGGGTGGCAGGATGTTTACCGAGCGGGAATGGTACCCCCAATAGAAAGGCACATTTTCCGCAATGGAAGAGAGTTAATTAGTAAGATATAAGGTGCATCAGGTACATTCACACAATTCATTCACCATCACGATGAGAGGGCTGCAACATAGTTCAATCGGAAGAGCGTATGTTCCGGGCATAAACTGTTATTTTATTGGCAGATATACTTCTCGTTGACAACGTAGGGCTTACATGATCAAAATGAGTTATGACAGGACTTGTGTAATTACTCTAACAGCATGACATGACGACTTTCGTTAAAGTCCTTAGATTCAAGAAGTCGCTCCTCGTAAGAAGTAAAGTTCTCTCTATTCACGAAGTCCCACAAAGTTAAGTCCCTTGCTTAGACAGATCAATCGATATTTATACCTCTATGCTCAATGTATTTCTTTAAACTTACAAAGGTATTCGGGCAATTCAAAATATGTGGAAACTATGAGAAACATTGAATATTTGGGGCGTATACCTTCATATTAGGTAAAACATAGAATTCTTTAGTGGACTACACACAACATAAAATTCCAAACGATGTAATGCGAGGAATGGACAGAATTTACGGAATGTGCAAGGAATGTGTATTTTATCGGAGATTCAGTCTAGAACGGAAACCCACTTGTTTTGGAATGTGCCCTACTTGGTACTTAATGAGGTAGAGTTATGCCAAATATCCTAGGAGGAGAAACCCTAGAAAGTGTCAACATGGAGGGGTGTGCTTGGCACGTGCGGAATGTAAACATTGACCCCACGAGAATTCGCTGCGGAGGGTGAGTGGTTTTCATCTACAACAAGGCACTTATTGTTCTACATGGTCAGTGCAGGGAGGTGGGTCCCTGGTCAGTGGTTTTCTGCTTATCCATATTCGTAACAATACTCTCTCATGGACAAACATTTTCTCACGAACAAATGGCAAGAAAGGGAACTGAACCGAGTAATGAAATGATAGGGAACGGAATTTGGATACCACTGAGACTAGCACACATTTGAGTTTGAATAGCGCATGCAATGGATTCCGCATCATTACACTGCAAAGCTGCGTGTTCTGGTTGGACACAGCTATTCATTTGCGGATTTGTGCTGTGAGTGAATAGCTACCACTAAAATTAAAGTTGAAGGTGTGCCTTATTTTCAAAGTGCTTTGATCAACCGATGTAAAGCGATCGTACAATGTATAATAAATGGTCTATCTCGTATGAAATTATATTCCGGGGAGGCGTTGAATGCTTCGACTTCACCTCGGGGCTGCTTCACTTCGAGCAAAATCTTTTCAAGTAATTAAAGCCCATCGAAATAGATTATTCCGTAATACCCAATGTGTTTTACACCTGCGATTGTGGAGAATTTATCAAGCCAGGTACTTCTAACATGAGTTTGAAGATATTTCTATTGTGAAGGAAAAAGAAGTAATTCAAAACAAAAATTATTTCTTACAGTCACGCTACCTGTGATGGTAGCTTCGTCGAACTGTGGCCGTTCGCCACACTCCGCCCTGAATTACTCCACCCGGGGACTCCCCGCGTGTGGCAATAAGACACTGAGGAATGGATCCGTGGTAACGACCATCCCGAAACTTCTCAAAGTTTCATCCCTTGTACCGACCTGTCATGGGAAGGGATACCCAATTTGTCGCATACCAGGTAAAATACACATAAATAATGTATTTGAAAATGTGATATCCCATAATACGTGTGTCATATACGAAGATAGAGATATTTTGATTGGTGTGGGGTCTTAAGGTGACATTATAATCCTTGTTCAAGTTGACTTCATTAGAGAAAAAAACCCCAAAGGATAAAACCTTGAAACTAATATCAAAATCTAACGTAAAGTAGGAAAGTTATGGAGTGTCGGTTTGATATAATATACAGCTGTAGTATCACAGATCACTTCCGCAAATGTGACTTCTTTCAGAGAAGTGAACTGTTACTCGGTATATTCTCTCTGTTTTCAGCTCAAGGTATATTCAATAACATAGGACCCCTATTTGATGTTTGCGGTTTTTTTTAGTATAGATCATGTTCAAACAGTCGTTGCCACGGCAACTACATCCGATCAAATGCCTCTGACATTTTTTTTTGCCATTTCAATGACATTTTTACGCCTAAGTTATACCCATGAAATATTAATTTCTCCCAGTTTTAGTTGGTTTTTATCCCGCGTCCTACTACACGTAATAATGTTGTGGCCTTGAGGTATACAGGTGAATGGCATGTTTCCATTTCGGTTGGACCAAGCGTCGCCATGGTTACCCCATGTGCAAAAGTTGCGAAACGTCAACTTCCTTTCGAATATCCGTCCACATAGTACTCTTTTGAAGTGGAGCATGTGCATTAGTCACCTCATTATAATTTTCCCTCATAATTGATGATGCAGAGGAAACAACATTATGCTAATCATTCTTATTGCGCCAAGTTTCATGTTGTCTCTCACTATATAACAGCATGAAAAATCGATGCCGCAACACCAGTCTGCTGCTATCTGATAGCTACGTGCAGATTATAAATGGAATGAAAAATGCTTCAATTTTTCATGGTGCGCAGTCGACTGAAACCCCAGATTGGCAGATTTATTTGGCAGACACCTGATAGAAATGATGCGTCGTGTGAATGTGTGCGTGTGTTGTGTGTGTGTGTGTGTGTGTGTGTGTGTGTGTGTGTGTGTGTGTGTGTGTGTGTGTGTGTGTGTGGAGGGCCGCTTTCAATCATCTCCTTGCGTTATGGAAAGTTGGTTAGTTGTTTTGGTTTGGAGGTTTATTTCTGTAATGTTTGAAGTTGTGTACTGGGTAGGTATATGTTGTACATGGGTATTAGGCTTCTGTCACCGAATTAGAGATTGGGATAATTTAGGCTGTAATAGGAGGGAGGGATGGGGGTATGTTAGGGTATATGCCAGGGATTGTAAGGTTAAGGGATGTCTGATACGTTGTATGGGGTGTTGTTGTGGTTGTTTCTGCTCGCATTCAGAAGCATGTATTAAATCGGCAGTTTGTTTGCATAAAAACAAGCCCCGTATTGATTGTAAATGGAGGTGCCCGGTATCAAAGTTAATGATGTTACAAGATTTTCAAAGGAGATTGTATGGTGTTTGGGCAATAAGGTCACAACATTTGGGAATAATTATTTGTTTAAAATGGCGGGTTTAACTTTAATTTCTGTAAATGTTAGAGGTTTACGGAACAGGAAAAAAAGAAACAGAATTTTTGAATGGGCTAAAAGTAAAGGAGGGGATGTCGTATTGTTACAAGAAACGTATAGTTCACCCGATATCGAAGATTTGTGGAAACGAGATTGGGGAGGTGAAATGTTTTTTAGTCACGGCTCAAGTCACAGCAGAGGTGTTCTAATTTTAATAGCTTCTGGTGGTAATATCAAAGTTGATCAAATAAAAGTTGATGATATGGGTCGTTATATTTTTTTAAAAGGAAACATTTTTGACTCTCAGTTGTTATTAGGTAATGTTTACTTTCCAACAAGAGATAAAACATGGGAACAAACGGAATTTCTGGGAAAAATAGATGCACTTATCTGTCCTTGTGAATGTTCTCTTATTCTAGGAGGAGATTTTAATGCAATTTTGAATGAAACTTTGGATTATATAGGGCCTAAAACACCTTCAAAGAGTAAATTTATAGAGAATTTGAATTTTTTTCTTAAGAAATATAGTTTATTAGATATATGGAGGAAAAGAAACCCGGACAGTAAGCAATTTACTTTCAAACAGTTAAACCCTTTAGTACAAACTCGTTTAGATTATTGGTTCATATCAGACCACATGGTGCGATTAGTAAGAAATTGTGAAATTATGACATCTGTTACTCCTGATCATTCCGGTATTAGATTAGAATTACAATTTGTTCCGGAAAGTTATAACTGTAGGGGTAAATCGTATTGGAAATTTAATAACAGTTTGTGTAATGATAAAGAATTTGTAGAAGGAATGATAACGGAAATAGAAAGTATTATGAAAACGTGGGAAGATGCATTTAATGATAAATTAGTTTTTTGGGATTATTTAAAAATGAAGATGAGTGAATATGCAAGAAAATATTCGAAAGGAAAAGCAAAGGAAAGGCGAATGAATATTGAAAAGTTAGAAAAGGAATTAAAATTTTAGAGCAAGATTTATTAACTGCTGCTGCTTTTTTAGAAATAAATACACAATATGTTGAAAAGAAAAAAATGTTGAGTGAATTATATGATAGATCATTGGAAGGACTTAAAGTTAGATCACGAGCAGCCTGGTATGAGAACGGGGAAAGAAATAAAGAATATTTTGAACAATTATTAAAATCAAATAAAAAGAAAACTATAATATATGAATTATATAGTGAAGATAATTCTGTTATAAAAGATAGAAATGAAATTTTGAAGTTAATTCGAAATTTTTATGAAACATTATATTCAAAGAAGAGGGGTGCAGTAAAAGATGTTTTAAATGAAAGGTTTTTTTTTTTAAGTATTCCAAAGTTAAGTGAGGAAAGTCAACAATTTTGTGAAGGAAAGATTACTATAGATGAATGTTATGAAGTTTTAAAAGAAATGAAAAATAATAAAGCTCCAGGTAATGATGGGCTTTCGGTGGAATTCTATATCATTTTTTGGCCATATTTAGGCGGTTCGGTGTAAAAATGGCAGAGGTAAAAATGGCAGAGGTAAAAATGGCAGAGGTAAAAATGGCAGGGGTAAAAATGGCAGAGGTAAAAATGGCAGAGGTAAAAATGGCAGGGGTAAAAATGGCAGGGGTAAAAATGGCAGGGGTAAAAATGGCAGAGGTAAAAATGGCAGAGGTAAAAATGGCAGAGGTAAAAATGGCAGAGGTAAAAATGGC
Organism: Diadema antillarum; assembly: GCF_040938485.1. NCBI lineage: Eukaryota > Metazoa > Echinodermata > Echinoidea > Diadematoida > Diadematidae > Diadema > Diadema antillarum. The sequence goes on from NW_027272654.1 coordinate 68,220, forward strand.
AGGGGTACAAATGGCAGGGGTAAAACTGGCAGAGGTAAAAATGGCAGAGGTGAAAATGGCAGAGGTAAAAACGGCAGAGGTAAAAATGGTAGAGGTAAAAATGGCAGAGGTAAAAATGGCAGCGGTAAAAATGGCAGAGGTAAATAATTATGTGGTAAAAATGTCAGAGGTAAAGTTGTCAGTGGTCGAAATGTCAGTGGTCAAAATGCTAGAGATAAAAATGCCATTGATAAGAATTTAGTTGTTGAAATGCAGAGGACGAGGTAAAAGTGACAGAGATTTTTTTTTTCTTCATGTTTCTGACACCTTTCTCGCAATACGCGCTTTTCGTGCCTTCTCCTGAAATAAGGCACGGGGGAGACCAGGGAGAAATGGGACACGGGGAGAAATATGGGACACTCATGTAACTTGAAAAATGCTCGGCCAGTCAACAACCCAATCATATCAGTAAAAAGATGAGCCTCGGTACACCTGAAAATGGACATATTAACCACTATACAGCTCTACAGGTATCTTATCAGTAAAATATCAAACTTACTTTAGATCTGGTAGGTCCTATACTATGTTAATAAGTATTTTAAAAAGTGTGCAAACATCTGAAAATAAAATTGCTTGATAACAGACATGCAGGTATGAAAAATTGGCAGGGATCTTTTACTGTTTCTGTCACCACTGGGAGAAATTTAATAGGGCAGTGTTACATTTCTCCCCGCGGCACATGTAAAGAGAGTCTTGCAGAGCTTCAGCAATCCCTGTGTAAATTGAATCGCGATCATATGGTAGTCATAGGCGGTGATTTCAATCTACCTGGATGGGATTGGATTGGATTTTCTTACTGTTGTTGTATAACGAGGAAACAACGTTATTTTCGGTGGCTGAATCTACCAATCTTTAGCAACACACCATGCTGATAACATAATGGAATCTGACTTTGGAGCAACAGCTAAGTTTGAAAGGCATCATACATTTACATTTTTTCGCCTGCGGATTCGTTCAACAATGATGGATAGAAATCCAAACTATCAGTTTTTACTCTCACTAGAACAGTTTATTGCTAAAGTTCGTCTCCAGTTTTAATAGGCATAAGTTTGTAAAGTGACCACAAAGTGTTCATTAAACTTCGAGATATTTGTTTTTGCGCCATGTGATACTTGAACAATGTAATAAAATATTTTGCAAGAGCTTATTTGTTTTTGCGCCATGTGATACTTGAACAATGTAATACAATATTTTGCAAGAGCTTACTTATGTCTGCCGATACATCTGCTGTAGTTTGTTTTTTGCGTTTTGTATTTTTACTTCTACATTATGTCGTGATCAGGCCTTGTGAGATAAATAGGCTCCTACGAAACCTGAATGTGAGAAAATAATATTGAACATGTGAAAAATTTGCGGTTTGCTTCGACTATGTCTCCTTCACTTCTTTACACTAAACAGTTCAAAAAATGAAAAATAATGACAATATACTAGCCTGGACGTGAGTGGAATTCGTTTGTGTAAGAGTGTGTATGTGAGAGTATGTATATCTGCGTATATGTTTATACCAAAAGTGGGTTCGTGTGTGTGTGTGTGTGTGTGTGTGTGTGTGTGTGTGTGTGTGTGATAACTTCATTGGGCGAAACAACGTAGGATTATACTGTTTAAGGGCTTTGCAGCATTGTTGGAACCCCCTTATAATGATAGATAATAATGATAATATTAATAATAATAATAATAATAATAATAATAATAATAATAATAATAATAATAATAATAATAATAAATAATAAAAATAATTTCCAATAGGCCTACTAGGCTCTTAGCTGGTTTATTATTTCTCTGCACACAGACAGATTACGCCACTGCACTTGAATCAAACTCAGAATAATGAGAGTGCTCTAATCTTTTTAAAACATAATTCAATCAATATTCTTCAAATCTGCAGTTTGGATTTGATGATTCGATAAATACAGTTTGCTCTGGCTAGGTTATCATTCAAAACCTCTTCATACGTTTATATCTGACGAAATCGCTCTCATTACTTCTGACATTTTACTTCTGCCATTTTTACCTCTGCCATTTCTACCTCTGCCATTACCTCTGCCATTATTACAAAAATGTACCTCCGCCATTTTTACCTCTGCCATTTTTACCTCTGCCGTTTTTACCTCTGCCATTTCTACCCCTGCCATTTTTACCCCTGTCATTTTTACCTCTGCCATTTTTATCCCTGCCATTTTTACCCCTGCCATTTTTACCCCTGCCATTTTTACCTCTGCCATTTTTACCTCTGCCATTTTTACCCCTGCCATTTTTACCTCTGCCATTTTTACCCCTGCCATTTTTACCTCTGCCATTTTTACCTCTGCCATTTTTACCCCTGCCATTTTTACCTCTGCCATTTTTACCTCTGCCATTTTTACCCCTGCCATTTTTACCCCTGCCATTTTTACCTCTGCCATTTTTACCTCTGCCATTTTTACCTCTGCCATTTTTACCTGGCACCATTTAGGCAGGCATTTAGTTGAAGTATTGAATGAAGCGTATGATAGGGGTAATTTATCAGTATCACAGAAGCAAGGGACCATTACATTAATAGAAAAAGATGGTAAAGATCCTCTTTATATTAAGAATTATAGACCGATTACACTTTTGAATGTGGATTATAAAATTCTTTCAAAGGTTTTGGCGAAGAGAATGAAACAAGTTTTGAGTGAGATAATACACATGGATCAAGTGGGATACATGGAAAACAGAAATATTGGGGAAGCAATTCGATTAATAGATGATATGATTTTTCACTGTCTGTCATATAATATAGGTTGTTATTTAATAGCTGTTGATTTTGAGAAGGCCTTTGACTCGGTATCTCATTCGTTTTTATTAACCGTTTTGAAAAATTTTGGATTTGGCCCTTCTTTTTGTTCTTGGATAAAGACATGTTATACTGATATTAGCAGCTGTGTAATGAATGAGGGGTTTTCAACCGGTTATTTTAGAATAGAACGGGGTGTGCGTCAGGGTGACCCATTATCACCTTATTTATTTTTAGTAGTTATTGAAATTTTGGCACATGCTTTGAGAAATGAGACTACTTTGAGAGGGATTGATCTTGGTGATTTTGAAGTAAAGCAGATACTGTATGCCGATGATATGACAATTTTTATAAGAGATAAAGAGTCAGTTAGGTTACTACAAAACTTATTTCAGATTTTTTCGGAAGTCAGTGGTTTAAGGGTTAATATGGATAAAACGAAGGTTTTGATTATTGGTAAGGATGAAGAGAATGTAGCACAATTTCAGTTTGGAAGTATAGTTACAGAAATTAAGATTTTAGGGATTACATTTGCTTTAGAAAGGAAGAGAATGGAGGAAGTTAATTATAAAGAAATATTAAGTAAAATTAAAAGACTTTTAGGTTGGTGGAAGCAAAGAGATCTCACCATCATGGGGAAAATTCACTTACTTAAAACTTATGCTTTATCTAAATTGATTTATGTGGCGTCATCCTCTGTTGTTCCAAAATGGTTATTTGATGAAATTCAAAAAAGTTGCTTTGATTTTGTGTGGAAGGGCAAGGATCGCGTCAAACGAGCCATTATGTATCAGGATTACAAGGATGGTGGATTGAGAATGATGAATTTTGAATTGTTTGTGAAAACTCAGAGAGTGATGTGGGTAAAAAGACTTTTGTATGGAGAACGAAATATGAGTTGGAAAGTATACTTTGATCACAGTTTTAAAGCTGTAGGAGGTAGAATTTTATTTCTTTGCAATTATGAGACTAAAAAACTTTCACTTAAGGCACCATCGTTTTATTTAGAAATGTTAGCTGCCTGGGAAGATTTATATAACTGCAGAAGTTTTGAAGAAGGGAAAATTAATCCAATTATATTTAATAATAAAGATTTTTTATTGAGAGGGAAAATGATATTTAATGCAGATTTATATGAGCGGAAGGTTTATCACTTAGAACAATTATTTGATAAACAATCCATAAGACCAATTAGTTATTTTCAAAGTTTAGGTTTACAAAGTGAAAATATTGCTTATGTATGGAGTTTTTGTGAGTCCATTTTGAAAAGTGGGAAATATGATGGAATTTTATGCAATTGGTATGAAGTAGATGTCAGTGATTTTAATATACCTTTAAAGTTTTTTGGCCAAAATACAGATTTAAAAAAGATACAATCCAGGAAGATTTATTCACATTTCGTGTCTCTTTTAAAGCAGTCTTACTGTTTAGAAATTAGAGATGGACACCAAAAATTTGTTTTCGCTGATAAAAGTATGAGAGATATTTTTATAAGGCCCAGAAGTTCAACTCTAATTGGAGACTTAAGAGAATTTCAATATAAGTTATTACACGGGGCGATTTATACTAAGGAACAGCTCCTAAAATTTGGTTTTGTGGCTGATAATTTATGTTCCTTTTGTGGAAAAAGCTCTGAAACTTACTCGCATTTATTTTGGAACTGTGAAAAAGTTAAATCTTTATGGCATGATTTCATTGAGTACTTTCAGTTAGAAGAGTTACGTAATTTAGCTTGGCGGGATATACATATTGGTTTAGAAGGAACTTCTCACAGAATCAAACTGTACAACACTCTTATTCTTATAGTTAAACATATGTTATATAAAGCGAGGTCACAGTTAATAACACCGACATTGGTAGAATTAAAAAAGGCATTAATGCAATGTCGAAAGGAAGAGAATGATATTGCCATAAGAAGAAATAAACCGGGTTTGCATTTGCTGAAATGGGAATGTTTAAAAAATTTGTAAAGGATTAGTTTATTTATGCACCCGTACTTCTCCCCTTTTGTGTGTGTTTGATTACTGACTTCTTTTCTTTAGATATTTTTGAGTTCAGAGATAAGTATTGTGTATATAAAATATATATGCAGGTATGTGGATATGTATATTGTGTGTATGATATGTGTATGTGCATGCATGTATTGTGTGTATGCAGCATATATCCTAAGCATAATTAGCATAATTATTATGTTCTGAATGCGAGCAGAAATAACTGTGTGTTGTGGTGAGTGAATGTGTGTGCAGGGGGTGTGGAAGTGTGTTTAAGTGGATGTGTGTGTGTGTGTGTGTGTGTTTAAGCGGATGTGTGTGCAGGGTGGGTGTGTAAATGGGTGGGTGGATGAAAGGTGGATGAGATGAGAGGTGGATGAGAGGGAGTGTGTCTGTCTCGGGTAAGGAGGTGGATGTAGTGTAGAGGGTTGGGAGGTGGTTTAGAGATGAGAAGGACGTGTTTTTTTTTTTTTTTGGGGGGGGGGGTTTAAAGTTTAAAGTTATGAGTAGTTGAGGGTTGGGTATGGTGGAAAGGTGGGAATGAGGGTGGTTTATGTTGTTGTTGTTGTCATCGTTCTTTTGATATAATAGAAATTTCATTTCCTGTTTTTTTAGTGTTTGGCTAAATTGCTCACAAATGCATATATGAATTCTGCTTGTTTGTTTTGTAGTTAAAAAGGAATGATCGGATAATTCATTCTATTTCCTCTCTTCTGTTTGATATCTGCCTTAAAATGAATTGAATGATTATTCTTGTTTTATGGATTATGGATTATGTCTCATAACTGTAGGAATATCTACATGATTTATGACAGATGTTATGTAGAATGTGTGTAATTTTTTTTGAATTGTTATATTCTCAAAGGAAATGGAATTAATAAAAAGATCACTGAAAACAAAAAAAAAAGTGTGTGTGTGTGTGTGTGTGTGTGTGTGTGTGTGTGTGTAGTAGGTCGATGAAAAAGAAACAATAGTGTGGGGCCAGCCTGACAATATCATCTTACGTAAAATGTACAAGGGCCTATGTTCCTAATTCGATCGTTTTGTATAAATACGTGCAATTTTAAAATGCCAAGACTTTCTTGTCTCAGGTTCAATTTCGATTAAGCATTTACCATTCTCTTTTGATATGTGATTTCGCTGTGATTTGTGAACTCTAACTGCAACATGATATGGAAACGCATGGTGATAGGAGCAGGAAAATATTGTGTTCAGTAGATACACGTACTTTGAGAGACTGCTGTGGTCATTGCTGAGATGTTTTCAACGGAATTAATCGGCGAAGTTCGTATGAAGTGACTCCTTGAAATGCGTTAACATTAATAACTTACCACCTTGTAAACCTTTGATTTCAGATTGCCTGTCGGGACCGTGTAAAAACGGCTGGTGCGAAGAGACTATTAGCGACTACAAATGCCACTGTCCGTTGAGATATAGTGGCATTAACTGTGAAACTAGTGAGTATATTTGAAGAACTTGCTTCCAAAAGGCGGTAAATCCATCATTTTTCAATGGATTTAGCACGTTTTGGTTGCAAGCTCTTCATTTATATTTATCTTCCTCCACATTTCTAGAATGATCGAAATATCAGAAGACTTCAAAGGACTTTACCGTGACAAAATCATGAAAATTGTTGTCTCAGTTGAGTAATTGAGACCAAATTCCTCAGAAATGTAATCATTGCCGAATTATATAAAGTAATCAATAACACAAGATGGATGTCTTCTTCGCTTAATATTAACATTAAAATCTTTCATTGTCTTTCATTCACAAGTTATGTGTTAAAACTAATGATTTACATGTTCCATAGATGCTCTTACATCCCACTATCTTGGAATATGCCGTACTTTGTTTGATTTCGATGTAGATATGAATTTCATTTGAAATGGAGAAATGAAATAATACGAATCTATAAAGACGTTTTATAAATGGATAATGTACAATTATGCATAATCCTTTTCTAGTTAAAAAAAGAAAAACTGTATGATTTTTTTTTTCAATTATTGTCTTTCATAGCGAATGATATCTTATGAGGTATAGTATAGAGCACCTGGCTTGTATATAGATTCATCAGGCACGATAAAAAAAAAAGAAAAAATATTTGAAATCGGAAAAACAAATATAGTGATGATAAGTTTAGGTTTATATCAAACTTCTATAGTGACGACAAAAGTCCTTATGTAACTTTCATTATTATGCGGTTGCCGAATGAGAATTTTGGGCGCTTTTTTGATCACAGAGTAAATAGGTCATCTAAATTCTCTCACAGCATCATCCGGGGCGGGAACGGCCCTACCACCTGACACAACGTCATCTGGTTCGCTCACAAGTGAAGACGGTTCCACGAGTACTTCGACCACCAGATCGATGACGACACAGTCACATACGACGCCCTCTAAAGTCCATGAGAAGTCTACGACTACATCAAGCACGACCTCTACCGACACCTCGACCTCACCAACAGGTTTGCTTCTTGATATGACAACTCGTTCAGTTCATACCGAAAACGCTAGAAAAGTGTCATTCTACAGTGTTATTTTCGTGTGTGTGTGTGTGTGTGTGTGTTGTGTGTGCGTATATATATATACATATGTATGTATGTATATATATATGCATATATGTATGTATGTATATATATATATATATATATATATATATATATATATATATAATATATTTATATATATGTTTAAATGTTAAATGTGATAAATGAAACATTCGTCTGTATTAGATAGTGATGATTCTGTTCCCGTAAATTACGATTTACCCGATGCCGCACAAGGCATCACTAGGGGCACTGTGGCAAAGTGGATATGACTCCCGATTTCCAACTGGAGGACCCGAGTTCGATTACCGTCCAGTGCCTACTTCCTAAATGGACAAAATGTTTTTTTCCCACCATGTCCCTCTCGACTCAGGTGTATAAATGGGTACCTGATAATGCTTGGATCAATAGTAAGGGCAGGGCCCTCTGGTAAAACAGAGACAACACGGGGTTATGGAGAGGCTACTCTGGATATATTATTATTATTATTGTTGTTGTTGTTATTATTATCATTATTACAATTGTTATTATTATTATTATTATCATCATTATTATCATCATTTTCATCGTCAAACTCGTTTTTTTAAATCGTTAATTTGAATAAAGTACGCAATGGACGCTATCATGAAGGATGAGTTTTACCTGGATTTTTCATCTCTGTCTCTCTCCAAATTATTCCCAGGAATGTTAGAGTACAGAAAAACTATTCTACACCATCTCACGTTCGATTAAAATCAAGTAAAAATAGTTATGCTTGGTTGCAAACATGTACATAATAAAATATGATCTGAGGTAATAACGTCATTACCTTTCGGTTTGTGACAAAATGAAATGACGTTTTGGGTTGATAATAAATGATAATAATATAGCAATACTTCTTCTACAGTCATTATTGCAAATTATAAGCGACACACCAATGGAATGGATGTAAAGGTCACACAGTATTTTATTTTGATGTAAGACTAAAGAGGCTATTTATTGACAAATTTCGTGTGTACTCTCTAAAAAAAAAAGCTAGTGAAAATATTCATTCTTGAAGGAGTGAATACAAAAGAGAGTGAATTTTGAGTGAAAATTTTCATTTTCACTCATTTTGGAGTGACCTCAGGGATCACTCGAAGATTTTGGAGTGATCCCTTATACTTGAAATGTATAAGGACATAATTTGCCCCTAATATTACTGCTTTGGAAAAACACATGGAATGTTACAATTTCGTGACTTTCTTATCTTAGGTTCAATTTCAGTTGCACCTGTTCAATTCGGTTTGTGCAATTTCACTGTCCTCTGTGAGCGCCAGCTGGAACGTAATTATGATATGGAGTTGCATGGTAACAGGCATGAGAAAAAAATGTAGAGTAGATAACACGTACTTTGCGAGATGCTGCGGTCATTGATGATATGTTTTCAGAGGAATTAATCGGTGATTATTATCTGTCCCCGATTTCACATTAGTCCCCGCGACGCGGGGATAGTCCCCAATCAAAAGATTGAAATTAATGAACCACATGGTATTTTTTTTTCTCCACGCTTAAGTGCTTGTTCCAAAGTCAGACGCTCTTGGGTATAGAACAAACAAATATTGATTATTTCATATATCTTTCCGATAAAGCCAAGTGCATTATCTAAATAATTGCTTATAGGGGCAATGCATTTGGACTGATAAGGTTTGTATACAGGGTCGTGTGTGTATGTGTATTGTTGCACGTATTTTCTTTGGTCTGCGTGAAACCCATTGGAGGAACCCCCGTGGCCCCTGCACACATTGTTCAAGACATCTATTTTGTTTGTAGCTCCTATAATGAAAACTATAAAGGTACATAATCTCCCCAATCCATCTCAATACGCCCGTGCTCTTTGATTTCAAATACGTCATATTCCCAAGGTGAAAATAAACACGAAACTTTGTGTGTTCCTCCTATTTTAACCGATAATCGACGAGGCGTCCTAATCATCACTCAAACTTAACAGGTACATTCAAATTATTCTTGCTGATTCTTTTCATTGGTCACGGTAAAGTGGATTGCCCTGACGGCTGGGTCAATAATACTGAGTGGGGGTCTTGCTACAAGCTGGTGAAGGAAATGAAAACCTACAGTGACGCAAACAGCACCTGTAATCTAAACGGCTCCCAGGTCGTTAGTTTGAACACTTTCAAAGAGCTCCAGTTCGTCTCGGAATACGTCAACCATCAGGAGTTCTGGATAGGTATGTACTTTTTTTCCTTTTTCTTCTGGAGCTTACTTTAAGCCAGCTAATGATTATTTTTAGGCCGTAACATACGCGTTATTACAGGTTAAATCCATGGCCACGTTCTTTCTTATTTCTTTAACGAGATAATGGTACACTGTATAAAACATCGGGGTTAGATTTGACACCATGGGTGTCAAATCTAACACCGATCAAACTTCAATAGAGGACCACACCCACAGGTGTTGAAAATGTATTGTGACGGTGTTAAAAAGTGTTCACCTGGCACTTCGTGGTGTTAATTTGACACTGTGGCTGGTGATATTTTTGACACTGCGCTAGAGTTAATTCAATAATGACACCGCATGGTGTTGATTTGATATTGGTGGTGTTAATTTCAATGGTATAACACCCGTCCAGCTTCAATAGGGGACCACACCAACTGGTGTTACTGTGGTGTAAATGTGTTTACACATTTTTTTTTTCAAAAATCAAGTACTTTATCGGAATATTCTTTATCGTCTTGTTGAAGTTCAAAATTAACAAGAAGTGCAGAAACTAAGAAACTATTCAAAAAACAATTTTAAATTTTGAAATGACACCCGGAGGTGTTAATCTAACACCATGAATGAGCACCTGAAATTTAACACCGGCTCGGTGTTTCATATTTAACACCGGACTTTTTGCAGTGTATTGTTAAATGCGTTCCAAAAGGAACAAGATTTGCGTTATTTTCGGCAATTGTGCAGTTATCAAATTTAAAACGCATAGACAGGTGGAGTTTACCTTGTTCATGTTTAGCAGGAATAAATGAAAAGAAAATCGCAATCATCATTGTATTGACGCTTTTACGTATACTAGCGCAATGTACCCTTAATCTACTCTAAACGTTATATATGCATTCAATTACATTATACTGTTACAATAGTATCTTCTCGGAGGTCCAATTGTAGGATGTACGTTGGCGTTTTGTCCCTTATTTGGAAACCATAACGTCTTGAATATGCATTAGGCCTATCTATTCCCTCAAAAATTTTGTTTAGGGAGGGAGATTTGGGAGCTCAGTTGTTTTAATTGGTTTCTGAACAACACAATACAACACAGAGTCAAATTTGATTCGCTGCTCCTTCTCCACCTCTTTGCCACAGGACTGAATCGTGTTGGTAACGGCTGGCAGTGGGAAGACGGAACCAGCCTGAGCATAGCATCCGAAAATTTTTGGAGTAAAGATGAACCGAACAACTATATGGGTCAGGAAAACAACGCTCATATGTGGAGCAACTCTCGCGTAAATGACAGAAACGGCGGCTTCATGACCTACTTTGTCTGCGAGAAGAAATTACCTACCTAAATAACATTGTGTTGGGCTTGAATAAAAGCAGTTTCCGTTTATGTTAAAAAGAAGATAGTCATTTTGCTCAGTCGTTTCTTCAAGCCTATTAAAATCCGACTTCGTAATGACTAAAAATGGAAAAGCCATTCCATAACTTGTGTATCAAGTACCCACAATTATTTCTGATAAAAATATCGATAATGATATCTGAAATGTGTTAATTTTTCAAACGATCTTAATTGTTCTTGTACAACACCAAGGCTCCCATCTCCTCAAAGATAAAACGGTCAGAGTATTACGGGACCTCGACAGAGTCAATCTTAACAACATAAGTGGCACAGTGCTATCAACTTTTAGATCACTAATTTAGTTGTGATTGCGTATATAGGGGCATCTTGTGTAATTCATTGTCCCCATCTCTCGGAATGCCTCATCAACATGAAAATTATATACGAAAACATAATATAGTATGATCTTCTTTCACTCTGCTGTTTGTTATTCTATAACAGGATATAATGGCACCGATAATCAAAAGAACAAAAGAAAGATTACAATGATTATCGTAGTCATTGGAGATATATATAGATATAGATATTTTATTAACTCTTTCGACCCCCTTCAGGGGTATGAGAGTATACAACACATCTACCATAGAATGATATGAGAACAATATACATATTCACAAAACACGAAATATAACACTTTTACGAAAGTGGCTAGCATAGATGAAATAGGCAAGAAACTATATATTGAGTATGCAAATGGCTTCAAATCTAGGATATCACGTCGTTTCGTTTGTCTACCACGAGTAACTACACAAGGTCTTTTGTATACAGGATCAGGACCAAGCCTTTCAGCCTTTGGAGTCAAATCAAAATGCTGCACCATAATTGTTATGAATCGCACAAACTTCTTTGAATGTTTTAAACTGGATTTGTTTTATGTTTTCCATATGCAATGTACTGGGGTTGCTGATGAGCGAATGTCTGTCAAAATGTTCTTGCCTTTCTTTCTTGAGACTCCTTAATGTTGCTGATTTGTTTTTATACAACTTAGGCACATTTATGTATCAGTTATCAGCCTACGACTTGCCCGACATATTATTTTTTATGCATATGTCTCAGAAGAACTAATAGTTCATGCATACCCCACTAGGCAAAGAGACTCGTTTCACCTTCCACGTACTCGTACATTTTTTTCTCAAAAAACAATTGCTTTCACCGGACCCAAATTCTGGAATGATCTTCCCGCAGCAGAGTTAGTCAAATGTTCTTCTCTGTTTATTTAAAAAAAACCCGAAAACAAACAAACAAACAAACAAACAAACTCAAATTAATGTTACTTAATGAGTATAACTTGCCTTATCAGAATCATGTAACCTGTTATTTTACATTATTCTCTCTCAATGCATGGCGGATCAATTTGAAGTGTACGTTTCCGTTACCTTTGGTTTTAGCGTTTATCGTGTTTATGCTCCCATATAATCACTACACTAGTACTCATACTTTGAACTCGTTGTGAAACTGATCGTAGATAGGTCATGCTCGTATACCTGTGAATTTTTATCCTATTTTTGTCAATCAGTACTTATTCTCTTTCTTTCCTCTCTTTTTCCTTTTCTTTCTCTTTTTCTTTTACCTCTTCTGCTCTTTGTACTTTGCCATTTTAGTTTTCATTATAGTTTCGTCATTAGTATACTTTGTGCAAAACGAATTTACATTGATACTCTTTTTGTGGAACATGCAGTCACAAGCTTTGCTTTTGCGGTTCCTTCATGTTTCACATGTTATAGAGAATTGTCTTTTATGTATTTATGCTGACATACTTTCTTGTCATGACCAACTTTATATCATATTTTGTATTTTGCTACTTGTTTGTGTGAATTTTTGTTTCTGTTTTGTTAAGTACAGATTTGATGTTACAGCTGGAACTGTTCACTGTGTCTCGAGTGTAAGACCAGTGCAGTTTCAGTAATTCAATTCATTTAAATTCCATTAAATTAAAAAAAAAAGGGCAAGTAAAAATGTAGTGGAATTCATCCCCTCTTTCATTTAAATCACAACACGGGCATTCAATATTACTGTCTTCAATGTTTGTCTTTTTAAAATCTCCCAATAATGATTGGCGTGACCTGCACCTGAATTGGCAGAGTAAAATCGCATCCCGTCTGCTCAGCTTTAGCAAATATTCCTTGAACAAAATATCTGTTTCGAAAATTCGAAAATTAAGACAAACACTATTGGACCACATTTTCGACATAATATCGTGCCTCGCGATATCAGGCAATCTTAGCTTGAGAGCACGAATAATCCATGTTTACTGAGACCTTCTCCTTAACCCTGCCGCTCATGTTCTACCCCGCATTATTTAAAACACCTTCTATGCATGACAGCCATTTTGACACCACGGGTTGGCTGTCTCTGTCCGTAATTGACTTTAGAATAATAAAGTTTGTTCGTTTGTTCATTTTCATCTGAGAAGATGGCTGGATATCCCATATTCGGCTACGCTAAGCTGGTCTTCCATGGGGTTCAGTTGGATGTGAGGTGGGACCACTTCAACGGGTTAAACACCCTGCTCTTTGCGATGAGTGAATGAAGCGGGATCTTTTACGTGCAGGAGTTGTGACTCTCTCATACATGGGATCTCCATTTTATGTCCTATCCGAGGGACAGAGTGTTTTGCCTCTTGCTAGAGGGGACGGTATGATTACACACAACATTGCTCAGTTCAGACTCGGGTTCGAACCCGGGTCCTTAGGATCGTGAGGCAGACGCGCTACCGATTGAGCCAACTCACCGCCCTTAAAGGTAACGCAAACCCAAAGAGCAATGTGGATTGAGTAAAAGCATTAACATTAGTAGAACACATTAATGAAAGTTTGAGGAAAATCGGACAATCGATGCAAAAGTTATGAATTTTTAAAGTTTTGGTGTTGGAACCGCTGGATGAGGAGACTACTGGAGGTTATGACGTATGAGTGGACAACAATATAAAGAAAATATAAAAGGACTTCCACAAAAATTTACTTTTCTAGCAAAATGAAAGAGTACTTGACTAACCGCTTTCAGAAAGCAGGGGGAATAATTGCTACCCCTAACATAATTATGTCAGTATCAAGTTGATGGAATGTGTAATTTTCATGAAAAATGAATTTTTATTGAATTCCCTTTACATTTTTTTTTTATATTGTAGTCCACTCATACGTCATAACCTCTACACTGTAAAAACATCGGTGTTAGATTTAACACCACGGGTGTTAAATCTAACACCGATCAAACTTCAATAAAGGACCACACCCACATGTGTTAAAAATGCACTGTGATGGTGTTGAAAAGTGTTCACCTGACACTTCGTGGTGTTAATTTGACACTGTACCTGGTGTTATTTTGACACTGTACTGGTGTTAATTCAAAAATGACACCACATGGTGTTGATTTGATATTTGTTGGTGTTAATATCAATGGTTTAACACCCGCCCAGCTTCAATAAGAGACCACACCAGCTGGTGTTACTTTGGTGTAAATTTATTTTCACATTTTTTCAAAACTCTAGTATTTTAATGTAAAATTCTTGATCGTCTTGTTTAAATCAAAAATCAACAAGAAGTGCAGTTACTAAGAAACTCTTCAAAAAACAGTTTAAAATTTGGAAATGAAACACCATAAATGAGCACCGAAAATTTAACACCAGCTCGGTGTTCACTATTTAACACCGGACTTTTTGCAGTGTAGTAGTCTCCTTACCCAGCAGTTCCAACACCAAAACATTAAAAATTCATAACTTTTGCATCGATTGCCCAATTTTCCTCAAACTTTCACTGATGTGTTCTACTAATGTTACTGCTTTCACTCAATCCACATTGCTCTGGGTTTGCGTTCCCTTAAGTCAGAATGTATACTTACAGTGAGTTCCCCTGACTATCTTAAACCAAAAACCTATCATTCTACACTTAATTCAAACTGAAATATGCATTCGGCCTGTCTCACTGTAAAACATACCATCGGGTGTACCTGTATTTACGGTAAGGATGGATCTTCAGAATTTCTGATGAAAAATTTTAATCTGACTCAAATCCCCATGATTGTATCACATGAATCTTGACCCTTAGGACGCTTTCTTGAAGAGAGTAATGTCAAAATACACATGACCACATTCAACCATGCAGGAAACACGGTGTGTGTGTGTGTGTGTGTGTGTGTGTGTGTGTGTGTGTGTGTGAATATAAACACAGTAGGCCTAAAAATGTCTTTAAAAATGATTTTATTTTTGTCGTGTGTGTATGTACACGCTGTGTATCCGTGTGTGGGTGGGTGTGAATTGAAGAGAGTATACGATCATCGTATCTGTGAAATACAATACAAGGTATGTGTTTCTGTAAACAATAATACTATTGTCATAGTCTGTGTGTGTGTGTGTGTGTGTGTGTGTGTGTGTGTGTGTGTGTGTGTGTGTGTGTGTGTGTGTGTGTGTGTGTGTGTGTGTGTGTGACAGCAGACACCTGCAACCGAAACTGAGGAGAGTTCCAGAAGTATGAAACCAAATAGGCCTATTCATCAATTCCATTGAGAAGTTATGTAAATTTTACATACAGTGT
Organism: Diadema antillarum; assembly: GCF_040938485.1. Lineage (NCBI taxonomy): Eukaryota > Metazoa > Echinodermata > Echinoidea > Diadematoida > Diadematidae > Diadema > Diadema antillarum. The sequence goes on from NW_027272654.1 coordinate 83,668, forward strand.
CCGACCTCTGTTTGACGAGGTTTCACTGTACACTAAACAAGTTCCTTGAGTTCATTTTTGCAATCAAGTCTGTCATTTAACACTAAAAGGGCGGGGGCGATGTGGGGAGGGATCAGACCCCGTCATGAGGCTTCTTGACTTTTTTTGTTCAAGTGTCGCGCTACTTTTAGGACCAAATTTGCAATATCCACGCACACCATTGTGAAGCCACGCCCATTTTTGTGACGGCATAATACCCCAAAACGGGCACAATCTTGTGATTTTGTGTACATTTCCTATGGGAAAACAGTTCTCTGTCATAAAGCTCATTAAACCTGCCTGATTTTACAACTACGTAACCATTTTCATTGATTAATTTTATGCTAATTATGGTAGAAAGTGACAAATTCCAATTAAAAAAAAAACAAAAAACAAAAAGAAATAACGAAAAAACCCTAAAACAAAAAATACATAGGAACTTAAATGACTTTAGGAAGTTTTTAGGAGTAAAATTGTTGAATATTTTAGATATACAACGTTGTACAGATATACAAACAAAATATTTTTATAAATATATTTTTAAAAATAATTTAAAATAAACATAACAGAGTACACTCCCAATACTTTTAATTAGTGTTAACAGGCTAAAATAATATCTTGGGCTTAATTTGCATGATCAATCAACCAAAATTAGAAAATGATAATTTCAAAACAATGTTTAGACCCAATTTTATAGATTATGACCGGGATTTAGGCTGTATATACCGGGTTAATAGAAAATATTTCAAAGTTTTTGGACGAGACAAGAAAAACACAGAGACATGTCACTTATTGCTTAGGCATACATTCAGAATGTATTTTATTACACATAATCTTACTTTTGCTACGAAGGCAACCTCCCTATAACAAACAAAAAACGAACAACAACAAAATGGCTGTTGACACACATTCAGACATGGAAGGAGGTTATTTCTTATCAGTACATTAAATTCATGTTGCCTACCACATCACAAGTTTGTGGCATGACAAAGAGATTCAACACAATATGACATGCATTGGTATGTGGATATGACACACACACACAAAAATAACACAGTGATGTAACAAGCTAGATGTATGAAGTGAAGTTTCCAGATCAAAAGCAGTATGTGTATACATATGCAGAAAGATATCCGATGTCTCTGGCTTACATGCATTGTCCCTCGAGGGCTATACTGTAAAAGTGGATATTTTTGCGAGACTAATTTTTCACGCTCGACTTTTTTTGTGTTTTTAATTCCACGGAATCAAGACATTAAATACTGGAACATTACAGCAAGCAAAAATATTTGCGTGTTCTCATTTAACAATTTTGTGGGACCACATTAACATTTGTATAACACTTGCAATAGTTTGTCCCTGTAAGTTATGGTAACATTAAAAAAGAAATGACAAGACATCTGATTTTAATAAGTCCATGCTTTGTGACTGTTTGCCAGGTCATTTACCCAATTATATAGTGACACAAAAATATTGGCAAAAAAATTGGATGTACACCATATGCCAAAGCTGATGGACAAATATGGATATGAACATGAAAATGTGAGTGTGTGTGTTGTGTGTGTGTGTGTGAGAATGTATGTACAGTATTATTATCTCCTTTTGTGTTTCCATTCTCATCAGCAGGTGGAGTATTGCCCAAGATGATATTGAGTGTCCAACACACCACGTTATATTCTGCTGAAATTCTCCCATCAAAAATGCATAACACTATGTATTATCTCCTACAGATGTGAATTCAAACTACATGTATCTCTACATAATTTAAAATCAAACTACTTGACTTACTTTGCAGCATTGTCACAGATATAAAAGAGAGAAAGAGAAAAAAAAATAATGGCTTGTGTCTTCTTTCCCATCTCTTTGTAAAAAAACAGCAAAATTGTAGACTAAAACTAACAAACAAAATAAAGCAAAGAATTAAAAAAAGAAACCCATAATTTTCAGGAAATGGAAAGTTGTTTTGGAAAGTACTTACGTTCATCTGCACACAATAATTTTACAATTGTTTTCCCCTTGTCAATGTCACTTTCTCAATGTTTAATTTCACTCTCATTCTTGATTGCTGCAAACCTGATTTGTATTACACGTATCACAAATGAAGCTTTAAAACTGCAAGTGGTTCCAAATACAAATATTACAATGATGCCAATGAGCACTGCTTCTTAGTTTGTTTGCTTCTTTTCATACTAATTTCTACTTATCCTCACTTTATCATATTTACCCTGTTAATTGCTGATACTGTATTTGAAAAGATTTCAACTGTAAAAACACTAAGTATTCTGCCTGTTACAGAACATGTTATTTTGCCCATGTGGGATGAAACTGATACAAGAAAGTTGACAAAGTGTGGACTGATACAAGAAAGTTGACAATGTGTGGATAAATAAATTGAGCAAGCATTAACGCGCCACAAACACTCTTGCGCATAAAAATACATGCTGTTTCTGCCTTGGTTACCTTACAATAAACTTTTGGACATTTCTGTTTACAAGCGACGAGAGAAAAAAAAAAATACACGCCCACTTCAATAACTATAACACCAAAACACACCAAATCTTCATCTTACCTTCCCGAAAACTATTCCCAATAAAAATGGTCAACCCAAACAAGGCATCTCTCTCAGTCTACCAAAAAAAAAAACCAAAAACCAAAAACTGATATCAGTGAAGCTGTCAAAGATGACTTGACAAACTCTACAAGTAGCATGGAATGTACATGTATTTTATCTCTCATATTCCTTCACTTTTTTTTTTCTCTGCTCTAATGATGGTCGGACTCACTACTATTAGCACTGCTTAAACAATTTAATTTTGGCTGCTCTGATATCTTGTCACACCGTACTATTTCTCTATTTATTTATTTATTTATTATATATCAATTAATTCATTTATTCATTATTTTATTTATTCATTTACTTACTTACTTATTTATTTATTTATTTATTTATTTATTTATTGATTGATTGATTGATTGATTTATTAATCTATTTAGGTATGTATGTATGTATGTATGTATCTATCTATCAATTGAAGGGGAATGGGATATTACGGGAGGAAAACAAGACCACGTGACATACAAATCTGAATATTACTGACTATCAATGCCGTGCCATATGTGTAAAGAGTACTTTCTCGGATTATGTGTTATACTACAGTGAACATGTGCATGACCAACCAGAGAAGAGAAATATTTTATGCCGCTGATTTGAGCCGTACCATGCCAACATAAATATGCATGAAGTCATTTAGACCTTGCACTGTTTTTAATATAGCCACTCAACTAGACTGTGTCACATAATACACATACATCACTATACATTTTATTTGTCCCTTGAAAAACTGACGAAATTTTAGTATTGAGGCTTACATATATCTGGTATGCTTTATGTTACCACTGAAATTAACATAAAAATTCTTTCTCAATCACACATTAAAAAAAAAAAATCACATTTGTAGTACCGCTTTCAATGCTTAAAATGACCACTACAGCTGCCATCAAATAATTTGTGCTCATCAGTCTTTCAATCTTAGAACACAGCATGTTCTAGTGTCATTTTCAAAAATTTAATGGGAACACATTGCATATTTCAAAAAGAAAAAGTCTCACTAATTAATACTTTGATTCCAGTACTTCATAAAGAATGGGGAAAAAAGAAAAGAGCAAATCAATTGAGACGATAGGTGGAAGATAGAACAGGTCTTACAAAAATATACACATAATTTTTTAAAGATAAGATTTTGGTCATCATATGCATGTACATTATCTCATATTTACACAATGTATTCTTTGCTTGCTCCGTACTGTCAAGGAGTGGGCAAATTAATGACACGAGAAGCCTGAATTTAAAGACTAAGAAATCTCTTTTTAACCATAAGCATCAAACTGTGTATGGCCTGAAAGATATTATCTACTTGATCTACTTGCTAAGAATACTACTGATCTAAAGAGCTCTACATAGATAAATGGCATGCAGCTTGTGGTGAGGTTACAGCGTACAATGTACGTTTGGCTATGGTGAGTGCAGCACTTCTACAATGCGTTGTTACAGGCTTGTACGTAGATTTTTGTATGGTCCAGAGCATAAGGTTTCTTTTTTTTCCTTTTACACGTACTACATCTTGGGTGAGTTTTTCGGTCTTGATTGTGGTGATGCACATTTTGGTTCAGTTTGTGTCTGCGCATAGTCAGGCAAAATGGGGCCAATTTTGCATCTTGCTCAGACCGTGTGACGGTTGTAAAGCTGATTTCTCCTTATACCCCACACATGAAGTTTACTCTAATGCGAAGTGAATTAAACTAGCCTCAATATAAACTTGCGACTCGCCATGACCTTTGTTACATCTGGTAGGGCAGAGTTCCAAAATGGGAGGGTAGTGCAGGATCATTAACCCGACGCCCATTTTTTTTTTTTTCATCCACACTGAATGCATGCGTAAAACTTTATTGAGTGTGTGGCCTGGCGTCTCTGCCAAGGCCTTTGATCTAAATCTCTAGATGTTGATCTTTGATCTGGATGCACATAACTGATAACATCACCAGCTCAAAACATCACCACCGCCAGCCTGCATCTGATCTACACCAGCTGTCTCGTAATACTAATATACACCCTTTGGAAGCTCTAATTAACTTAAAAATCTAATGACTACTCGCCCTAAAGTTTGCATACTCGCAGGTAAATCTCATCATAATTTCACTCTCAATGTACATGGATATATATTTAAAAAAAAAATCCCACAAAATCCTTCATTGCACACATTATTCAACACATTACTCATTACCATAGAACATAAACGCGCAAACAACATGATTCATTAGGTAAATTACAAGACAGATTATACAGAGCAGACGGGATAGACAGCTGTTGCCAAAGAGAAAATTTCTCACATAGGCTCTGTACCGGTGTAGGGTGAAAAACGCGACATCTTGCTATTGCATGTTTCTAAAGCAATTTCCTACCCTACAGTGTACTGATGTTTGTAGAAATGACCCCCAGTAAGGTAAAAAAACAAGCATTTAAAAAGTAAGAAAATTGCAAAAAAAAAAAAAAAGAATTACAGCCTTGATAATTCTTTGGAACAGACCTTGTTGTCTCTGCCAGGAGAGTACCAGTGAAAAAAAAGAGATCTAAACACCTGCACAGGGTCGTTGGTGGGACATTGTGTGTGCAGTACAGAGGTCTTTGCAGAATTCATCTGCAGTGAAGTTATTGTAAATTGACTTGGATTTCCACTGTTACATACGCATACAATTTCACGATAATGTCACAATGTGCAATAACTGAACCCCTAAAAAAAAAAGCAACAAACAAAGAAAGTAAATAAATCACTGATTGAAAGAGTAAATATGTCAAGGTCTAAATAATAACAGCACACTGTATACGTCATATATTTAGTCAGTCTAATTTTTTGCCGACCAGGAGTTCGCGACAATTTCTCGATGGCCAAATTAGCGATCGCAGACAACAGCGATCGATGTAGAAATGTATGTACACACACATCTTTCATTCATGTCCAGTTTAGATCAGAGTTAGCAATTTAGTGTGTTGTTAAATTCGCGATCAGCGCCCAACTGGCAATATTTGCGCATATAAAACACCTGCGAGATATATGACATATACAGTATCCCTTTCATAGCTGCATTTGGAACCAATGTAGCTCAAAGTTCAAAGGACGATTATTTGATAACATCACTTCTGCATCACAGGTAGCTACTATATATGCGAAATAAAGAAGACAGCCGAGAACAATTTGGCAAAAAGAAAAGAAAAATTACACAACAATGATGAAAAGGAACAGAAGGTACCTCAAAACGTAATGCATATTATGCCTCCTCCGTTTTCCTCATTAAATTCAGGAGAGAAATAAATAACAAAACTTTTTTTTGAAACTATATACACTATTGGAGTAAATTTACATATGTTACAATGAGTAAACAATGTATACAGCATAAATTCTATCTACATTACCCCTCAGCTGTACATCTTCATTCCGAGTTTGATACAAAAACGGAAACAAAAATATTGTATATAGTCCATTATTAACGCTTATGACATTGACAAGACAAATTTGCAAATTATTATAAATGGAGTACTTGCGATTATCCACTACGATAAAATTTTGGACATAAAATATAACAGCTTACCATACACATTACGTTGAAGGATTGTGGGTACAGTTGTATCCACGGAAACACAAAGAGATATCATTCTTACCGACTTACTAAATAGTGCTTAAGGGCATATACTCCTACATTCACTGGCAAGCATTAATAAGTAATGAAATCATGCAACAACACTTTGAAACATAGGCCTATCTCAGATGGGAGATAAATAGCCATTACACTTGCATATATTCTGACAACACCAAGTAATGCAATATCACCGTAACAAGAATACCCCAGACCCCCTTACCCCCAAGACATGCATATACATGTAGTATGGGTCTACGAACACCTTCTCGCACAGATCGACACAGAAAACTTATGTGACAAACTTTACACAAGAAAGGCCTTCTGAACGAGTAACATCTAACACTGTGCAGTACAAGCTATCATTGTGTCTTCATTGTGCTGATCTTGTAGCTATTAGCTCCGTTTGAAGAGAGAAGAAAAAAATCATACCCTTGTCTGTGTGTCACTCACATTTACCTACTCTAAATCCTATACCTTATGTGTGACAGAGTGATATCTTAAAACGTACAGTATTTCATTACCATTTGCGATATATCTACATTGAAGCCTGTGACTAAAACATGATCTTTGTTTGTCCTTACACTTATTAAAGGGTAAAACACTGTGTCCTTTCTTTCTTTCCCTTTTCTTTTTTGAATTTTAATCTGGAATATACAACTTGAAAGTGGAATGGCTAACATATATTGCCAATGTGAATTCTCAGCATACCATCTATGTGTATGAACTGCTTGAATGTGAAAAGAATTTTGTGCGCAAATGCAAAAAACATATACCAAATATATGTTTGCCTTCTTCTGTCTCTTTTTTTCCCCAAAGAGTTAAATAAAGAGACGGTTGTTGAGAAGAACTCAGGTACAGTTTGTGGCATTTGCTTGAATGTACCAGGTCTATTGGGAGTTACTGGTGGTAGTGGTAGACTGGCACATTTTCCTACAAAAAAAAAGATCCACAACACCAATTACCAAATTACATTTACGAGGTCAACTATACTATGAGACAGCCAGTAGCAATCTACAAGTAAGGACATTGGGGGTGGGGGTTTCTCCTAGATCATGTGCTCTACATTTAGTGCAGGATTAACGTTGCCTTTGCTTTAAAGTATGTGCAAGTGGAATCACTGTCTTTACACAAGCTAATCTTGCCATACAGCAAACCATTCACAGAGCCTACTGGAAGATCATTGGCTGAGAAAAGATCACATGACATGTTACAGGCATAATGCTTGTTGTATTTGCTGAACTTTTGCTTGTTTAGTATTTTTGCTTAAGCAAATCATTTTGAAAGACATGTTTATAGCACAGTCAAATACCAGACCTCCAGTTAGCTGACCAGGACAGTCGGGAGGATTGTTAACCCATTGAGGACGGGCTGATCTTGCCATGATATGCATTTCCCATAGACACCTGCCTGATAATACTCAGGACTAGTCGTCAATGGGTTAACCCTCTCCCATCACTTTGGACTTTCTTCCAAGGTCAGAGCCTCAGCTCCATGTCTCTTATAAACCAAAGTTTGCATATCTAAGTTTTCTCTACCATCTGCACTGTACACATGGTGCAGATTCCCTCCGAAACGTTAATACTGTATTGCTAATGCGATTTTGTTTTTTACACTACCTCTAGAGACTTTGCACATGTAAGATATTGTTCAAAAAACTTCTCAAACATTTTTCTTTGACATAATCATTATGAACTACTGCTATTTTCTCTCCCTATATCTACCATTAACAGACCCAAATATGACCATGTTGTCTATCCATTTCTCGTGTTACATATCATGAAGTGTTGTTCATGCAATGCATGCTTTGCCATCAACAAAATGATGTCTGGAGCCCACAAAAAAGAAGAAAAAAGAATAGCAAACAAAATCCATCGTTCTTCCTCTTGGGAATGACTGCCTTGATTGATTGCCCATCTAATTGCCACAACCTCAACAGTCACTCAGGCAAACTCTTGGCTGGAACGAAACAAAACAACACGACACTGACATGATAAACCAACTGAAATCTTCTTTTCCCTATGTCTGGATGCTTAGTCTGTCATGAAGTGTTTTGTTTTCCCTTTTTCTGGTTCCTTGGTTCCTCGCAACTTCTCCTCGAGCCACAGACACAGACGATCCTTCGAGGGAAATGGACATCAGCTTACGTCCACCACTCGTACTTGGTGCTGCCGTCAGTTTTATGCATTTGTAAAATATACCAACAAAGAATGTCCATCTCTTCTTTGCATATATTTTTTTAAAGTTTCAATCCTTTCTCTCAATTGCAAAATAAAACGCAGTTTTGCTTCTCGTTCATATCTGTCTCTCCCTTTTTGTGCCCTGGGCACTCGAGTTCCAAGAGCCATCAATCCGCTTGGGGCTTTGCAGTGCAAATAAGGTCCCCATGAACTGCACTCCAGGCAATGAGTGGGGGAACGAGTCCTCCTCTCTGGGGATTGCCTAGTGAGGGCGCTGTTCCCTCTCTGGTGATGGGCACAAAAAATGGGAGGTGGATTTCAGTTCTGGAATGCTGGTTTCTAGGTTCCCCGTCAGGAATGTGACAAGGAAGGTTTGAACAAACCACCAGGGACAAAGAGAGAGAGAACAAAAAATGGAGATGAGAACCAAGACAAATAACATTTTAAAAATTCTGGCTTAAACACAAGTCACAGAAAAGTTGAACAATCTCTGTCTTGGGATATTTCAGAACAAATCAGTAAATGAAAGAGCTCATGCAGGCAAATCAGTGAAGAGTAACCAACATGGTTTTAGTAAAGCCCTGTGAGATATCAATATATAATATTTACTCACCACACATTCAAAAAACTTTAAACTTGCATTCTATCATAACTTTGATTATGATTTTTACACATGTTTTCTTGTACTAAACTTTACACTTGACTGCCTAGCACTGGTGAAGGAGATTTTACCCCATTAATCAGAGCGCACTTGAAGAAAGTGTTTCTGACAATCTTATTCACTTGACAAGAGGACACAATAACATGGTATTCCATTTTGCCGAGACTCCCTGGGGAAATATTCTTATCTAGGAAAGGTAGCTGGGTTGGAACCATGACGCCTGCATGACAAAGTGAGGAAAGAGCAGAAACCCAAATATGGATAGTCTCTCTATGACTGTTTTTTCTTGTGATCTCTTCATGTACACAGTGATGTCTGCACCTGAGAATGTGTGTATGCCATCTTTTTTTGAGAAGTATCTTAAAAAAAAAAAAATTCTTAGAGTAGATCACAAAAAGGCAAATGCCAGAGGACTGAACTTTCAGGCATGTTAATCAAGACCCCAAATAGCTGAACGTGTTTGGTTAATATCTCTTCCTAAACACACATGCGGTTCTAAAACTGATGCAATTTACCTGTAAAACAAGATGCAGACTCTATCACGCCATTGAGTCCGTTATAGTCACGTCTTTGACTGGCGTCATTGAGGGCGTCTGCCCGTTCTCCTTTAATACCACCACGGTATTCTTGGGTGACGTCCCGTTGTTCCCCGGTTCCGTGAGGTGAACCATTTCTTCGGGGTCATCCCCTGTTGAGCTGCGGCCGTTCTTCGGCCTCAGCGGCACCTCCTGCGATTTGTGTCTGTTTTTCCTGGAGAGTCAGAGAGGATGTTTTTGAAGAGAAAACGGTGTTGCTTTGAGTATCAATCCTGGTGAAATGGGCAGAAGATGTCAATCTGACACCTCGCCATTTTCTACAAGTTCTATTAAATTGTCTTGCAAATCACTGCAGATTGTGGGGCCTCTTTTTACCACATGTTCCCCTTTTCGGAAATTCTGCTGAAGGATAAAATTTGTGAGGATTAAGCAATCATTTTGCATTAATGTGCTGCCTAAAGCTTGGATAGAAGAAACACCAAGACACCAAATAGCTATATGGATCTATATATGTACATGTATGTATGAAGCACACAGAAAGTGTAGGCCAACCTGATAAGCTTTCTAATACGAGCCGAGGCCTAAAAATATCCTTTAGTAGGACATTTTGATTATTACGCATTTTCAGGCCATAATCATGTATAGAGAGGACCTATGACTATCTTTAATAGCTGTACATGTGGCATGTTGATATGAAACAAGAGACCTGGGGGTCACGCGCTCACCTGAGTATCGCAAGTTCACCTTCCATGCATTCTTGCAGACTCTTACCTGAGAACATTGGAAACTTATGGTGGGGGTAGCTTTGAGAGTGGGGCATGGTGTCCATTTACATATTCCATCACACTGGTAAAAAATACCTACCAAGTACACTGTACTTTATAGAATGTTGGATTATGCAGCTTGGGGAAAAAAAAAAGAAGACTCAAAGCCCTATCACTTTTGATTAAAACTAGAGAAAAATATTATTGAATATTCATTAATTTAGAAGGTTTGGACACCTAGGGGCCCCAAGGAAAGCATGGTGCCCATTCAAACACTTTGAAATCTTATCCCCATGGGAATGCTACTTGCCAAGTTTGGTGAAAATCCATTATGTTGTTTTCAGCAAGAAGAAGGCCCGCATTTGGACCCCCCATCCCTTACCGCTTTTTTGGTTCCCAAGGGGGGGGGGGGGGGGGGGGGGTAGGGCACCCCTGATTTTCCCATGAACAAACTTGAAACAACAGTCATCAATATACTGACTCATTGTATCAACTTAGCTCAATCACTTCTGGTTCCAGAGAAAATCTGTAAAAATTCCTTACAGGAGGGGGGGGGGGGGGATGGAACCCCTGAGGCCCCCAGGTGGGGCATGGTGCCCATTTGATGGAATTGAGATTTCATCCCCCTAGGAATGCTACCTGCCAAGTTTGGTGAAAAATTGTGAAGGGTTTTCAAGAAAAAGATGAAAATTTACAATTTCGGTCCAAATTTAGGCCCCCTGGGGTCCCTCAGGTGGGGCATGGTGCCCATTTGATGGAATTGAAATTCCATCCCCCTAGGGATGCTACCTGCCAAGTTTGGTGAAAATCTGTGATAGGGTTTTTAAGAAATAGATGAAAATGCAGAATTTCGGTCCAAATTTTAGGCCCCCTAGGGGCCCCTGGGTGGGGTATGGTGCCCATTTGATGGGAATGAGATTCTTTTTCCCTAGGGATGCTACCTGCCAACTTTGGTGAAAATTTAAAATGGCATTTTCAAGAAAAAGATGAAAATGTACAATTTGGGCCCCATTAGGCCCCTCCCCAACCCCCTCCCCTGGGTCCCAAGGGTGGCACCCCTGATTCCGCCATGAACAAACTTGAAACTACAGTCATCAATGTACTAATTCATAGTATTAACTTAGCTCTATCACTTCTGGTTTTAGAGAAGACGATTCCTTAAGATTCCTTAATTTTGGGGGGTTTGGGCCCCGCTGGGGGCCCCTCCCCAGGTGGGGCATGGTGCTCACTTGAAGAAATTGAGATCCTATGCCCCTAGGGATGCTACCTGCCAAGTTTGGTGAAAATCTGTCATGGGGGTCTCAAGAAGAAGATGAAAATGTAAAAAGTTTACGCACGACGCATTACGGACGACAGACACTGGACGAAGAGCGATTGCAATAGTTCACTCGAGCCTTCAGCTCAGGTGAGCTAAAAATAGCAAATTCCTGGCAGCCTTAAAAAATCCCTTACCATGGCCCACATATCTGATATAAGTTCTGAATAATACCAGCTTCAACCATATTATCAAAGAGGACTGATGTTTGCCAAGGCCACATCATAATTTATCCGAGGTGGCACTTGAAGTTGTTGATCACCACTGACGGAAAACAAACAAGCAAACAAACTAACTAACTAACTAACTAACTAACTAACTAACTAACTAACTAACTAACTAACTAACTAACGAACTAACGAACTCACGAAAAACAAGGCGGTTGGTGTACTCACCTCTTGATCGGATTTGATGGGGAGTAAGGCAGCTTCCTCTGCCGGCAGCAGTAGACTAGCGTGATGCACGCTGGGATGTTGCAGAAACACACAAGGATGATTGCAGTAATTATCCAGGTGTAGCAGACATTGGCCTGTGGTCTGTCACCTGTGGGGGGCGGGGCACATCGAGAAAGAGAGGGAAGAAAAAAAAACATAGAAAAGAACAATGGAGATGGAGATACAAGCAGAATATAAGGGTATGAAATGGATTAAAGATGGGAATGCATCCACTGTGATTAGACAGTCAAAAGGATGACATCGTTGTCATGGAAACCAGTTCCGTGTGATTACATCAGACTCCCTAATATGATTACCGGATAATGAGTATAACTCAATGAATAAGGCCTTTGTACTTGACAACGAAAACTGAGTGATTGCTAAAGTGGACCTCATGGAGAGCATCTACTGGGAACCAGTAACCATGGAAACGATGCTGTATCATGGCATTACATCGTACTCTTTCTATCTGGTGAACAAAAATCTTAAAGGGGGACAAAGTTCAATTCACTGACATGCAGGAGAAATGAAAACCGAACAACTTTATTAATGCATTCTTCCCATTTTCATCACAGCCATGCAAGCAATACACAGGCTCTAGCTTCATAGAGACATTTCTCAGATTGAAGGCTTCTGAGGCTTTGGAGAAAAGTTAAAGGTACTATTTACCATTGGGAGCAACGATTTCAAAAATGTATGAGATATTACATTGATGCATGTATGTGTAGGTCAGTTGTATCACAAAACAGCTTACCATATGAAAATTTTGCAATAAAGCCTAAAATACAAGGAGATATCACTATTTTTCTCAATAAACCATAACTGTAGATGGTTTTTAATAGTCTAGAAACATTCTTATTTCAGCTATTGTTCACATCTTGTATATTCAACAATACTTAACATTTATCATACTTATTCAAACTTTTACATTGGTTGTTTCTATCCCTGATTCACATTTTAAAACTATTTTGAAGCACTAAAGCTGGGTTTTTGTTTCACCTGCAAATGGTGAATAATACCTTCAAACGTTTTGACAGAAAGTTTCCCTCAAAACAAATGTAGACTTTATGAAGGTGGACAAATAGGAAATAACGTTCATTAAAAGCTTGGAGAAAATGAGACACATTGTTCAAAATATTTAAAAATTTGTAGAGTTTGAGGTCATTCCACGAGCAAGAATTTGAGATGTCATGGTAGTAGAATGATACGAAAATCATGTTAAGAGAACTTTAGAAAAAAATGTTTTTCTTTCTGTGATTTTTAAAGAACACTCGACTCATCTCCTCCAGACAGCAGGGAGACTAATATCTGCCTTGATGTCTGCGAGTAACAGGTCAAGGGAGTGTGCCATTTTTCATTCTAAATTCCTGACAATTTATAACGTTTGAATGGATCATCCAATATTTCTCAGCTTAAAACTCAGCGTTTCACAAATCTACATGTATCTGCCTCTGCTGAATTCAGCTTTATGGTTGGGGTGACTTCCCCCTTTAACCAGTCAAGTCCCACATACCACATTCAGTGGGTTGATGCTGTATTTTCACCATAAATTTTATTATTCATGGTTTAATGTTTCATAAGACAAAGGGAATAAAGTCTGTCATTTGAGTCCTACATTGTTCATATACATGTATGAATTTATTTGTTTTGGTTTCAGAATTTTCTGAAGCTTCCTTATTGCTCAATTTATACCTGATGCTTAACTGGCAATACACTAATACAAGACTACTCCTGTTCCACATTTTTTTTTAAATGACTCTAAGCAGTTCCTTAAATCTGTCTCCAATATTGGGCTGTGTAATTCAAGGTGCCAGTTTCATGAGAAGACAATAAAATCTTCTGCAATTTTTTTTTTATTCATCTCAAGATGTGATGGATCAAAAGTTTCTTGAACACTATCTCATGCTAACAAGATAATTAAATATATTTTATGAAGGTATCTGATCCAGGTATCTGAGTAGCTCCATATATCTGCTGATGCAAAGAAGTAAAGTTTGTTTCTCTAGAAAGCAACAATAACACAGTGATCCTTTCACTTTCTGGTGAAGCTGGATTTTGAATGATTATGCAAAGGGCTTGGAATCTTGGAATGATGGATAATACCAAGTTGTGCAGATCTATTAAAAAATGAAGAATAATATTTGACATACAGCCGATTCTTGACTGTACTTCAACCCACTTCCATGCACACTGTTGATCAAATATCACAGCCTGTGTATATGGAAGCATTCTCAACAGAAGTTTAATAATCTTCCCTCATTTGGTTAATGCTTGCTGTTAAAAAGCAGCAAGGGGGGGGGGGGTAGGGGAACGTAAGCATAAAGCATATCCTGATAGAAGCATCTTGTGCCACTTCAAAGCGAGCATACATGGATGAGCCACATTACACAGTTACGACTTCAGCACTAGGTTTTCTTCATGCAAACAAGGTCTTCTTTGCAGAGAAGTATCTTTTGTTTGTTTAATTTGTTTGGGGTTTGTTTGCTTGTTTGTTTTTGTTTTGTTTTGTTATTTTGCTTGTAGGGAGATCCAAACCATGTTATGAGGCTTTCTTTCTTTTCTTTTTTTTTGTCAAGGGGTCAATTTGTGAATGTGGCCATACTCTGCACAAATTTAATTGGCAATACCTTCATAACATCCTCATTCAAAGTTTTGATAATTCTCACATCACTTGTGTTGCATTAATGAATAAACACAGGGTCTCAATGTGTGATGCTGTCACTAGTGGTAGTAGGAAATGGATTATCCCGTGATGAAATTTGAAAATGTTATCTCTGATTAGATGATCCCTGTTGAGCTCATGAGCGGCTGAATGGGAGTGTAGTATGCCAGACAGCAATGTCTACCTCCTATTATAAGTACATGTATGTAAGAAATGAGTATAAAGCAATAACATCAAAGACTATTGATCACAGAGAGTTATAAAAGCGAAAGCCCAGCATGCAAGCATTAGTGGAACTGGCCACAAAAACTATCGGAAGATCTCAACCAATGCAAAGCGGCAGCACATGTACGCAACCATGTCACAAGCTGCGGTTAACTCGCACGAATCCTAACTTTACTAGCTCCCCAAAATGTCATGGGACCTTTCCCCCAAAAGAAGAAGAAGAAGAAGAAGAAGAAGAAGAAGAAGAAGAAGAAGAAGAAGAAGAAGAAGAAGAAGAAGAAGAAGAAGAAGAAGAAGAAGAAGAAGAAGAAAAAAAAAAATAACTCCAACATACTTCATCAAATATACACATACAAATGGGACTGCTACGTAAATCACAGCTAGTGAGGTAATAATCACTCACAGTATCTAGTGTATTAGCTGCCTTGTCCTAACTTCCTCCATCCCCCTCCCCCCCCCCAAAAAAAAAAAAAACTACAGCAGAGAAACATCAAGTAATTGAGATACTAGTAGAATGCAATTGTCCCTATATAATGGAAAACACTTCATGATGAAGTTATACGACTGAAAAGAACTTTGTTTAACTTTTCCAAAAAGAACATGTGACATACGAATACATTGCAGGTTTTCTCTACATCAATCAACATGCATGCCATATCGTCTGTGATGATATCTTCACTACTACCATCAGAAGTGCAATTTTCTCTCCTATTTCAAAATGAGAGGTGCATTTCTGTGCAACATACAACTGTACTAGCCACTAGAAACATGCCACATACTGTGATGAAAAACATCAAAGGTCAACTTGCTTTCTTTGTTTCATTGCTGTCGTTTTTAAAATTCATTCTTCTCCCTAACCCTTTAAAACTGTCAGAATTGACTACTGGCTATGTGATTGAATTATAAATACATGTGTGTGTGTGTGTGTGTGTGTGTGTGTGTGTGTATTAAAGCGTTCAAAATTAATGCATTGCATGACTTGATTTTAAAAATTCAGTTCCTCAGTGAACTTCCCATTAATAATCGTCACAGCAGATATATTAGGGCATGCAATCAATATTGACATTAACTCATTAAAAGGAATCAAATAGCATGATCATAGCTTATTGACATTGATATGATGCACAACTGTTATTGACTATAATTGTTCGTCCACACACAACCCATTATACAAATTCATCAAATCTGTAAATACACTGTAGACACAATTGAGATTAATCAACAGGGCAAGTCTGCATGAACTTTTGAGCCTCATTCGTTCAACTATTTTCTGATTGCTAACTCCTATCACTTGTCTTACATTTTCTTTGAACCAACTAAAAAGTGTCACTTGCAGATCATCTCGAATCAGCCAAAATATCCTTTGTTTTCGAATTGTCGTCACCACTAGAAAAGGTTAGGAGCACAAGGTTACATATTGACAAGTGAACATGTCACACTGTGGCACGCAAGTATGCGGGAAGCTACAAACTACGGTATTCCAACACAATTAGTTTTCACACTGCAACACTCAAGCATGCATACATTTTACGCTGCTAACCTGCACCCTCACAGTTCCCCTGCACTATACAAGTCTCTGCTGAAAACAAGGTTTCATAAACTAGCCTGTCTGTGTTACAGTTTGCAGATACAAAACCCTTTACGTGAATGCACTTTTTTCTTCTTTTTTTTCCAGCACAAAACTTTCATGCAAAAAAAAATTAAAGTACACCAAAAAAATATCCCTCACCACCAAATTTGCAATAAAACAGAAACCAAACAAACCAAATCAATGACAGATGGATTTCCAAGGGAAATTTTAAACCAAATGCACGTATCAGGAAAACAAAAAGGGTTCGTAGCTACGATGCACATCATGTCTGATCACAATGGGCTGAATCCCATGCACCATACATGCTAAAAAGTCCTAGTGAACCTAATGTCTCCAACGTGATTGGAGCTGACTCGTAATGTGCAATCTGAGCCCATGCGGAGTTCTAAAAATGAATGCCACTCCCCTTTTAATTAATGCTGGTGTAATATTGTCAAAGGGGCAATGCAGCATGTATTAACACTGCTCACTTTCATCCCAAAGATTGGCATATGCGTAGCTGTACTGTAAAAGATTATGTTCAAATGCTATATAACAAAATTATGAGAAGTTGGTTCAGTGCCCATACAAATGTACACACAACACCCCACAGAATATAACTCTTACGTGTGGCTTCCCCCTAATCCATATTTTATAGTAAAGCTATATATACCTCTCCCCATCCCCCCCCCCCCCCCCCCCATTGGCATTTTACCTGAATGGGATTCATACAGTACGTTTGTGATTTGGATGAAGCGAATGTATGCACTGTCTACATACATTGTACCTGGCACCATACAAATTTACATACTGGTACTGTATTCATGAAGGTGTCAGAAATATTTCTTTCTCTCCTTTTTTTTCTCTGTATTTAGGTAAATTCATAATAGCACAGAACTTATGAGCTTATCAACAGCCCCACCACTTTCCAAACTGGATGATTGGACGATGCAGTATCAAATTCCATCCGTAGTCCACCAAATCAATTTTTACAGAAAGAATATGCTGAACGATCATCATTTAAGGCAAGTATTTGTGTCAAGACTTGCTTTTGTTTTCTAATTCAGTTCCTAGATTATTTGGGCAACATTGCGTGAAACATGAAGACAGGGCAGTGGACTGGACTAAAACAAATTGTCAACTGGGTGATCACAAATTCACTGATTTTAATGGAGGAAAAATATTATATTATTTATCATTTGTATTATTTGCATTTTTATTATAATTTTCAATTATATTATTAATTATTATTTTGATCATATTGAGGGATCATGGTGGTGCTGGGAAGGGGGGGGGGGGGGAGGGGAGGAAGATGTGCTGCTAAACAGGGTTAGGAAGGATACAAATACATACACTGTACACTGTACACAGTTAATACGCAAACAGAGGACTGTTAAAGGTCAGAATTGGCCAGAATGTCTGGCAGGTAATTGAACAATCATTCGGCCCTAGAGCAGTTACTTTGCTTCTTGATATCCAATCTGATCTCGTCTGCACTGAATGTAGCCCCCCCAAGCAGTCGGCAGGCTTCCATGAAATGACCAACTTTATCATAAATGAAATTAGTAATGCCTGAAAAAACCTGAGGTAGTTGTAATTGTTCAATGAAGCAGACCACAGAGTGTTCACAAAGACTGAACATTTAGGGAGCTGAGTTACAGCGTTTTTGATGGATTTATCATATTGGCTGTATGCCCAAGTCAAAATACCTCCCACAAAGAGTAATTCTCAACCAGATTTGTTTTTTGGGGGTTCCTTCTTTTGTCCAGCATTTCATGATGGCTCAATGTTACTAACTCACTAAGTCACTGCTTTGGAAAGCTCCTTTAATCACAGTAGTAATGACATATTTCGACTGAAGCCAACAAAGATAGGGGAGCTTGACACTACACACTATTTCTC
Organism: Diadema antillarum; assembly: GCF_040938485.1. NCBI lineage: Eukaryota > Metazoa > Echinodermata > Echinoidea > Diadematoida > Diadematidae > Diadema > Diadema antillarum. The sequence goes on from NW_027272654.1 coordinate 102,124, forward strand.
CTTCTGGGGTAATTAGAACAAATCGGGATATGTAGCTGGTTAAGGGTAAGTTGCATCTGCATATCCACCACACCAGGAAGGTTAGGATTACATAATTATATGTGTGTGTGTTGTGTAAATACATAAATGAATAAACTCAATAAATATGGCTATGCAACAGACACAGGGCAGCATCACACCGTACATGTGTGCAAGCCAAGCAAAGGGCAAAAATTTCCATGCTTACCTTCTTCATCATCACATTCACCTTTATATTATTGGGAAAGTGGGGGAAAAAATAAGGAGATATCACAAACACACAAGGGGTGCGTTAGGTGGGCGGTTAACCAAGGAGGGAAGGGGGGGGGGGGGGAGTAATCATGGGAGAAAAGCATCAATTTACATGTATCACAAATATTTCATGGTTACCAAGGAAGCGCCATATTGGGTCACTTGAAAAGGCTCGAGCTGTTTGTGGAGAGTTATACTTGGGTTGTTTACTAGTATTAAAGTCAATAACTCGGGAGACGACATGAATTACATGTGGGTCAGATGTAAATAATATGCCACTCCATCAAATGTACTTGTATTAGAGGCAGAGTATTTGCGATATAAACAATGAGACAGAGTCACACAGTGATGGCTTGTGATGGCTAGATACCAATATTCTTTATCGGTTGTTGGGGGGGGGGGGATTATTTGTAATCATCAAAGTTAGGGGAAAATGCTGGGGAAATATGAGGGGTTTCTTTCTTTTTTCTTCTTTTCTTCTCTTTGCAGTTACAGTGTAGGTATAAATCTGGGGTATTTGGGTTGGCATCATTTCCATGGACGCTATTAAGGAACAACTGCTGTGGATGGGGGAAGGGGGGGGGGGCTGTTGCCATGCCAACTATGGACTATCAACTATCATGGACTCTAAAAGCATTGACCTAAAAAAGACAAACCCAAAACACCCCAAAACAAAGAACAATTCTATGAAAAGAATCACTTTTTTTTTTTCAAGTTTAAAGCTCAATATACATCATTCATTCTATTGTTGAAGGGTAGGTAGAACAAGCACTGTTTCTTTTGATTTGCAAGGGAGCATACACATGCAGCTGTCTTAAAATGTGTGGCCAAACTGCATACCACGTCAGGCATTCAGCATTAGTACACTGCAAAATCTTACACAACCGTTCAACCTTAAAAAACCTGTGTGATGGACTGCATCAGCACTTTTGGGACACAGCAATGCTTCTGATATTGGAACAATTCCTACCCACTGGCTCCTTAACGAATCATCATCATATCTACTTTCTGTTCATGACAACTGACCACACCATTGCCCCCACTGATTTGACCACAGCTTGAAAAACCTCAGTAAAATTTCCACTTGAATACTTTAAAACAAATAAATACAGTTTGAGGAACATTTTTTTTTAAAACAACAATTACATACCATTTACAGCATGATAAAAAGCTGCAGTTTCGTTACGATAATTCAAATATCTAACATGGCAGAGTTCTTTTTTTTTTTGTAATACTATTATCAACCATACCTCGTCGACATAACAGTTGTTACGACCTTACAATAATAATAAGAAACATCATGTAGAATACAGTAAGACATTTGGGTAGGTGAAAGGTTATTGAAAGTGTAAGTGTAAGAGGAACAATCAATGCGGGATGGGGAGGGGAGGGGAAAGATGAGTGGGGGGGGGGGGGGAGGGGGATGGGGCAGAATAACTTTGCACCCCTTAGATAGGTAATATACCAACAACCCCTAAATCTATAACTGTTCATTTTATCAGTGAATACTTTGCCGAGTGACTTCAGCTGGAAGACTGATCAAAAACCCACATTCAAATTCCAAACCAGACAACTTCATTACCACACGAATAACTTGTTCCACACATTTGTCTTTTGTTTTCCTTTATACAGGAACAGAAGTGCGCAGCCCCATTTTGGCATTCCCATGCTTTACAGGCATCATGCGAATCAACTTGCACATTTTTTTTGGTCTTTTTTTTTTTTGAGAGCGTCACTGTAACATTTTCATTTTGTTTTTCTCGAAAATGTGAAACAAATTACGCATTCCAAGATTTTCGGATACTTATCACTTGAACCAAGAGCCCTGGAAATGGGTCTTTCTGTTGTTGTTGTTGTTCTCGTTCTTGTCCTGGTAATAATTCTGATACACCTACCTCCATTTGGGCAAAAGAGATGGAAGGATAGAAGACACTGGCACGACCGCATATGAAAATAAAGTCATCACACCAAATGTGTCTTAAACCCTCTCAGCTTCACATACAACATTTATCTGTTTGACTACAACTCACGCCATAATGAGTCGTTTGCTTCAAAGCACGAAACTCAAACCTTTCGCATACATATCGTTCTTGATGTAGAGCAGGAACATGGTAGCAAAAAAAAAAAAAAAAAAAATGGTGGGAAAAAGGAAGGAGAGATACATTGAAGACACACCAGGATTTTGACGTTTATCTGAACCAAGGGTTACAAACAGACATGAGTTTTCATACATGTAAAGAGGGGCTAGGAAAAAACAACAGGCCAATTTTGAAATGTCACTCCGAAAAAAATCTGTCGGTGGTAATTTGTTATTCATGTCTGGATAGGTGGTAGCCGTAAACGAACGGCGTATAAAATATCGGTGAGATGGCATGTTAGGGGGGAATCGTGTGGAATGACAGGAGTATATAGAGTATGAGCATGTTTAGGCAAAGAATGAACCAGCTGTTAATTGCGAGTAGGCGGGTGAAATTGTATGAAGTGAGAGATACAAATTTTACCAGTATTTGTACTCAGATTCCTCTTTTTTTTTTTTTTTTTGATTACCCTTTTGTTTGACAGATTTCATTTAATTAAATTGAAAAAAAAAAGAGTTGTCTTTAATTTTTGTTTTCCTTCTCTGGATTTGGAAATTCACTGTTGTCTGACTTTCATCACACTCCGTTTGAAGGACTGCATACTTAGAGATAGTTTTCTTGAGAGTTTGAAGAGTAGACAGTAGGTGACCGCAGATCGAGTTTCAATCTGCCTATATCTAGATTTAGTGCATTGATCTAGGGCCAGGAAAGATAATAAAGTCTTTTTTTTATGGCTATATTGTCTTGCAGGCAAACAACTAGATAGGAATTGAGCATTTCGGCACACTTGAACTGAATGGGTATCAAGCCATTAGAAATGTGCCAGCCACATTTTTCCCTCTCATCAAAGGTTTCTTGGACAGAAATTGTAAATGCGGAGTGCACTGAAGACATGGTGCACTTTTTTCTCAACATTAATGATCTAGTGTACCATTTATCAACTACTCACCACTTTCCCCAAATAAAAAACAACAAACAAAAATCAAAAAGACCACAAGCAGAAGAGATTTCCTTCAAAATTATGGCATATCCCAGACCTGTTGTGAGCCTGCAAAACACCGAAACTGTCATTTTACTAACACAGTTGAGGGTCCACTAACTGAGAAAGAGACTTTCCACGCAAAATTCTGTCTACGCATGCGGCACAGGATTTCCAGAAAGATAGTAAAACAATCGAAAGCGAGATTTCAAAGACATTTTTTCTTTCTTTCCCTTTTTTTTTTTTTTTTTTTTTTGCTGAACAGGGGTTGGAAAGTATTTCTGCAAATGAGAATTGGACAGCTGAGTAGTACTTTGAAGTGGAGATCTGATTTTCACTGTGCCAAACTAAATTAGGTAGGGAAAAATCTAAGTTTCCTGGTGAAAATATTGGTGTTATCTAGTGCTTGCTAACTGACTGCAAAAAGACAGTGTATGAATAAATTCAGTGTATGCACATAATATACAGTGGTGTAAGATTATAGAGAACAGAAATAAGTCATAAAAACATTACCTCCCCCCCCCCCAAAAAAAAGGAGTGCAATGGATTTCCTTCGTTCAACTGATTCGTCACTTGAAGTTAAATAGAAGTTAAAAAACAAAAAATATTTGAAGCTTTACACTGTTTTACTTTTTTTTGACAAAAAAAAAAGAAAAGAAATTAGGAAGAAGAATATTGGTTTTTCTATTCATTGCAATCACAAAAAGAGATACAAGTAACTTGTGTTTCTGTGGACTCTGTATTCATTGGAGTTTCACTACTAATGGGAAACATGTGAAAGTCAAATGACTTGATGTAATGCCACATGACCTAATGCGCTGCCACAATTCATTTGTTTGTTTGGGCAGTCGATGACATGGTTAACACTTCCTGGATCTATGATTCTTTAAGCATTGCTTTCTCTCTCTCTCTGATATGGAGGTGGAGACTTGTGCCAATGCTATGTAATTGGCGGTCATGGTCTGTTGACCTCATTCTAACCTTTAAGTGGAACTCTCCTTTAACCTTGATAACATACCCACAATTCCACTTTCTTTCCAAATCAACCAGAGGCCTGTTGCATAAAAGTTACAATTATGGTAACTTTGCCATCCAATGGTAACTTCCATCGAATTCTTGATTTTTATTGGCTGTTGAGTATTGTTACCATGGTAGTTACCACTAGATGGCAAAGTTACCATAATTGTAACTTTTATGCAACGGCCCCAGTTCTTTTATTTTTTTCTGTTTTTTTTTTCTTTTTAAAGGGATGGTACAGTTGCAGTTGAGTTGTGTATGAGGTTTCCAACATTATTGATGATGGTTTTTTGAGATAATGAGAATCCTCTTACGAAATATAAAAGGGCATATACAATGTAATTCTCAGAGGAATTCAAACTTAATTTGCTGAAAATTGGTTTTGAAATAAATGGCCGAGACATCCAAAACAAAGCAATCCCAATAAAAGGTGGGACCCACCTTTTCTCAGGATTGCTTTGTTTCACTCTGTTTTTGGATATTTCAGCCATTTCAAAACCGATTTTCAGCAAATGAACTTTGAATTCTTCTTAGCATTGTATGCTTTTTCACATTTCATAAAGTGGTTTGTAGGTACAAACATGTATCTAACAAAAAGTTAAAAGCTGAATTCTCACCTCAACCAAGACTATACCATCCCTTTTACAATAGTGCGATTGCATCCCAATGAGACAAGAGGAAAAAAAAAAGCAAAAAAAAAAAGAGCAACTTTATGTAGAGAAGGTTCCAGAATCCGCCTGATAGAGAAGTTGCCTTTGATGAAGGTGATAGGCAAAGGAACTGGTGCAGAGAATTAAGGGAGCTTGACAATCCCAAACAGCATAGTAGGTGCTGTGCTCACACCGGACACACAGAGAACACGGGATTATCAAAAGATTTCACACAAGAGACACTCAAAGTAGAAGAGGAAAGTTCCCCAAAGACCGGAAATACGGGCATTCTGAGCGGATGAAACTTTGCAAACCCTATCCCATTGTGATGTCACACCCTTTACCAGCTGGGGATTGATTGCAGAAGTGTCATAATGCGCAAAGGGTGGCATGAAATAAAGGGCTCCCTCTCTGGCTGAGAAAAAATCAAAACCCATATTTTACATCACCCTATGCACAAGAAGGCCTGTGGCCTTGGAGATACGCAACAAGACAGGCTGTATCAGCTCAGAAGTGTCTTTCATTTATTATGTATGGGTTAAAATAATATTTGAAACCTTTCAAAAACAGTTATATGGCTTGTCAAACCGATGGAGAAAAGAAAAATATCACAAGCTGGACATTGACATCACTTCAGCACAGAAAATATCATGTACCACGAGTGAAAACAAAGTTTGTACTAGAAAAAAAAAATTGCTTCATGATAAAGATCTCACTCATTAAATGTAGATATTTTTTTTTCTTGGTGCTACTGTTGAGAACTAAGGGCGGTGGGGGGGGGGGGGGGGGGTTGGAGGGGAAGAATTATTACACTGGTCCCTAGTCAGTGTTTAGCATACATAACCTTCCAGAAGGTACGTTGTAATGTTAGAAAATGAATCTTTCAGTCCAAACAACTATACAAAGTTACCAACTGATATACAGCACTTAAGCTAGGCCAAGTGGAATCCATATGGAAGGGGGGGGGGGGGGTACTTTGGCAGACTGTAGAAAAAGTCTCAAGAATAGATATTTCAGTAGCGTATGCAGACTGTCTGTCATTGCTCATGGCTCCTCTATCTCTCTTCTAAGATTAAACTGACATCACTGATAGGGTTCCTCGGCGGCTACAAAACAACGTAAATTTCAATATGTGGGTGCGTGACAGCAAATGTCAGCATTCCCTACTTCTCAGTATAGAGTGCATATCAATGTGGATATTGACACTAATCAGTCAAAGATCATCACAAAAAGAGTCCTAGAGCATCTGATGAAAACAAAAATCCCAATCAATTCAACATTAATCTGTTGAGGATGGACTGATTTTGCTTGAACATGCATTTCCCATAGACACCTGCCTGAGTATAGACCGATTCAAGTGACTGTTCATGGAAGTGCGCCCTCTTAAGGCGACGCCATAACTGGGGGCCAACCAGGCCGGGTCGGCAAGCGCTGTGCGTGCTTGGCAAGGGTGCCAACGGCAGCCAGTGCTTTTACCAACCGGCGCCAGCCGGCCAGCTAGCTATCTCTGGCGCTGGTAGCGATCGACGCATCTGGCTTTGAGACAACTAGAGTCTACATTTTAAATATAAAATTAAACTAGAAATGTCGCTATGGCGACTGGTATGCCTCCGCCATAATGCATGATTCTCCTAATAGGTCTACATAGTACATGTGGACAATGTGTGATTACATTTTCACAAAACTGGCAAAATATTGAAATGACAAGTTTGTCACAAATGTGTTGAATGTTCACTTTCCTTGACCTTGGTTTAATTGGATGAATAGGAGAGCATGTATTTGGGGATTTAGGGACTTTAACTTGACTTTGACCCATTCATACATTTATGCATTGAGTAATTTTCATGGTACCGGTATGGAGAAAAAGTGCAATTTCTGTACTGAATAGTAAATTGTTACCATGTTCATCTGGCCTTTGACCCTAAAATTCATAAGATAATCACTTTCAGGTAGAACATGCATAAATATGCAGTAAGTTTCACGATAAATTGAGCCACTTCCGAGATATGGAGGAAAAAGTTAGTCCAGCACTTTCACTTGATCTTTGACCTTTTGACCTTTGAGGCAAAAAAAAGGAAGAAAAAAAAAACTCTCCAGAGAATTTTTATTAGGTTACACATGCATACACCAAGTGTAAAAAAAAAAAAACAATCCTGCTGGCATTGCATGAACATGAGGGAAATAGTAAAATTTTGAAGTGTTGCCCTTGACCTTTGACCCCTGACCTTTGACCCCATGAACCCTACATTCTCTAGCTAATCACTGCCAGTCAGTACATGTATATGTTCCATGAAGATACCTTGAACAATTTTCCAATTTACAGAGAAAAAAAAGAAGTTTTAATACTTTTACTCGACTTTTTGACCTTTGACCTTTGACCTCATGACCCAAACTTTCACCAGAGAATCTAAATTGGGTAATACATGTATGCACTAAGTTTCAAGAAAATATCTTCAGGCATTGCATAGATATGGTGGAAATAGTGAAATTTTATGTATTTGACCTTGACCTTTTGACCTTTGACCTTGAGCATGTGCACCCAAAAGTTGATAGGCACAACTTCACCCCCTAATACACATACATGCCAAGTTTCATTAGGATACCTCAACAGCTTTTGATAGTTACCTTGTCCACAAAATTCATTACGGACGGACGGAAAGACGGACGGACGGACGGAAGGACGGACGGACGGACGGACGGACGGAAGGACGGACGGACGGACAACCCGAAAACATAATGCCTCCGGCACCACTTCGTGGCGGAGGCATAACAACCTATACCGACTATGAGCGAATGGGTAGATGTCATGGATGTAGCCAAAACTTGAATTTCAAGGTAAATATCGGTACGATCCGCGAGTGTTTGTAGACTCCATTTCCCTTGCGATGACTTGGGTACTCGCGTGTAAGCCCCATATAGATCTATACAGAGAGGATTATAAGAGCATTAAAAACACCTTGGGAGAACTGGCTAGGCGCAGGTAGACGTCTGTGGACGTCAATTTAGACTGTTGAGAAGTTAACTGATATTATACAAATAATGGATCAGAATCTTGAGCTAGATATGGCGCTATCATAGCAATTATTAGTATATATAGTTAACTTAAACCGTTTTAAGGTTTGCCTTTTTTCGGACCAGAGGGGTAGAGTCTGTCTAACGTTTTTTAGATCTTGTCTAGAATTCTAGGCAACAGTCCAGACTAGATCTAACCCGTCTAGACCTATTGACTTCTAGAATCCGATACATCCTATATCATTTTCGGTTGTCACTAGCTTCCGGCAAGTCTAACTAACTTTTAAACCAAACTGAAGGCAAATCTAGGCGTTTCTAAGCCGTATAAACTAAAGAAATTAATTTACTTCGCCTGATGCCAACAACCAAAACTTCTTCTGTTTAAGGTCTAATCATTACTTTTTAACATCGCGCTAACGCCTAAAATTATAATCTACAATTTGTGCAAAAGTGATTTTCAAATCAAACTTTCTTGATATGAATTATGATAAGGAACGGATGTTTACCACCATTCATGGCAGATTAATATTTATATGTATCTCTTCATGAATTCAAATTCAGAGTTCCAGGCCAGAATTGAATATGGTCATTTTGACGCTGAACGCTTAGTGAAGAAGTAAAAAAATTATAAGAATTTTTTTTTACACAATTTGAAACATTAATTTAGCTGTAGTGTAGGCTTTAAAATGTTTGTCATAATAGAAACTAGTATAGCCAGGAAATGTTTGGTAAGTATTGCACCAAGCATTAAAAAAAAAAAAAAAAAATCAGTGAATTCTCAAAATCTTTGATCTGAACTTGTCTTCTAAAATGAACAACTTTATTTTATGAATATGCAGTGATAGCCTATTTAAATAGAGATTCTAGTAGGGATAGGCCAAAATTTGTTTCGAAAATCTGTGCATTTTTTATTCCGCTTTATTTCACTTAAGTCTATATATTCATCATGCGTCAGTAGTGTCTGAATTTCACACACTGACGTGCAGCTTCCCTTTCCGGCTTTATTTGCGCACCCAACAACTGCACAATACATGTATGTTTTTTTTTTTTTTCTGGACCTTCCTTTGAAGCTTTCATTCTATATCGATATGTTTGAATTACTCAATTTGTCCAAAAGAAAGGCAATAAATGTCGCTGAATGACTTTTCCACAGTGAGTAAACAATGACAATTTTAGCGCGGCGGTCCCCGATGCAGCGGCCGCTCCCAGCTAACTATGCGCGATGGGTACGCTAGGCTGCTAGCTGCAAGTGCAACTCGCTGGGTAGCTAGGTCACTGGAAGCCCCCTTTGGCCCCCAGTTATGGCGGCCGTTATAGCGCCGCCAGCGGCGGTAGGTGAATAGGCCATCGAAATTGAAACGGTCTATACACGGGACTTGTGGATCTTCAACATGTCAAAGATATGGACCTCGCGTCAAAGGTCAAAGTTGACAGTTGCGCGTTTTCTGCTGTATCCATCGAGTGACCACATATGAACTTCCATTCAATCTTTTTCCTCTTATATTCCAATTTCTATCAGAGGCTCTGCACTTTTTCTTTTCTTTCGACTGTTCATGGACTTGATCCAGCCAGGTTTATCAACACAGTGGTGGATCCAGGAGGGAGCGTACCGGATTCGTGCCTGCAACACCCCTTTCATTTTCGATTGTAGTGACGCAAGGAAATTGAGTTGAAGCCTTTTTTTTGGTTTTTTTTGCTTGTCAGCTGATTAAACCCATAAGTGGCACCAGAAATATTTTTCCCATCCCCCACCCCCCTTTACGGAATTCCTGGATCTGCCCCTGGCACACATACAGGGCACAGACAGGTTCGCTGCAATTCGAGCCAGCATTTTCAACGCTTTTGAATTCAAGATAAGAAGAAGAAGAAGAAGAAGAAGAAGAAGAAGGGAATTTTGCCAGACGAGACATGAGAATTCATCCTACAGTTTCTGTCAAAGTTTAATATTTTCAAATGTTGCAATTTTGATCAATTTGACCAATACACAACTCAGCCAATATATGCAGTTTTATATAGCACAGCCATATTTACTATCTTTAAAAAAAAAAGCCCACACACTTATATTTATTCATTCATTTGTTTTTTAATTTGTTTTGCTTTTGTTCTTGTTTTTGTCAGGATTAAAAGATTTAACTTCCTCGCTTGTAATTTACAAGACAAATCTGCAAGTGAAAACTGAAGCATACACTTCACCATTTTATCTGCTTCATTTGCTGCCAGAAATGATCTGAAGAATATTACGAAACTAAAGAGGTTGAAATTGCTTTACACACTCTCCACAAACATACACACATAGACATGCTCCAAAATAAAATTTCCACTGCACTTTCTGCAGAAGGGAAATAGACGTGTGGAGCTGCATGAGGTGTTCTTTGGAACTTAGCCAAAAAGGTACAAGAACTACTTCATCTTTTTAAAAAAAATCACAGGCGAATATTCTGCGTAACATGTCATTGATATCTTTACATCTATTGCTCTAAAGAAGGTCAATCTTTCTAAAGCTGCATTATTCTATGAGATTGCTCATTAGATTTGATGCTGGTGGCGTCACTGAAAATAAAGGACAGTCATGATTCTGCTACCTGCAACAAAACCAACGCAGTTTGTTCAGCGTCATCTTAAAATGGTTATTGACTCATGCACACATTTAAAAAAAAATACAGAAACTTTCAAGATAACCTCTCCAAAGATACGATTTGCACTTCAACTGAGACATAATGGTGCATTCCAATCATTTTTACACAGGGATGAAAAATAAATTCTTTAAGGCATTGTGACATTTCTTATCCAGAATGGACATACTTGCTGGCTAAATTCTCTACACTTGCAGAGTCTAGCAAATTCATTCTGATTGCAAGCAACAGAACTTTAGGTAAGCAAAGTTTTCTTCATTTGTTCCAAATAAAACATTGGCAACGAATAATTTGCTCTTATTCTACAATTTTAAAAGGAAAAACATGCAGAATTTTTTTTTTTAAAATCTACATTCATTTGCTAGCTGCACTCTACAATCTCCTCTTGCAGTTTTTTTTTCCCCCTCATCAAAATCATAATGATCCTGGTATAAGAATGTGAACATCATGCAATCTGATTTTACTCTTGCCATCAGAGATAATAGGTCTGATTTATCGTCAATTGATGACTGGGATGAAAGCTTAATATTTTGGTCTGACAAATGGCAATTTCTTATCACAGAGCCATCTCAACAGCCCTTTAAGTACAAAAAATCCTGCAGAGTTTAGTCATCAGTTAGTTGCTTCTTTTTTCTCTTGCTTTCTTTTTCTTCAAAAAACAAAAACAAAAACATGCAGCAGACAATGTACTAAAAAACAAATGCAGTATCAACATTAGCCTACCATTACAGAAACAAACTAAATTGCTGTGACAGCTATCCGCCTAAAATATGGGACTGTATGCCTTGTAAATTATGGCATAGTTGATTTTTGGAACTCTACTTTGGACTTCAACAGGCGCAGTGTAGCTGTGCATTCCTGCCTAACACTGCAAGTAGTTTAATATGGTAGAACACATCAAGAGTGCTGCGTTTCGTTTTGTAGACTGCAAAGCCCAGTAGATCTGGGCTATAAGGGCTTGCGTGCAAGCACTTTGAAACTTGATGAGCCTGGCATCAAATCAAAACACAACATAAAACACTTGAAACGTACAAGAGCACCACGTACGTTTGACTTGCACGTCCTAGAAGCCTGATGGTTTTTCCTGATGTTTTTTTTTTTTTTAACTCCCCTCCCCCCGAATGTGTATACTATCTCTCCCACTCTATCTAAATCAATCAATCAATCTATCTATCTATCTATCTATCTATCTATCTATCTATCTATCTATCTATCTATCTATCTATTTTGCTTTTGCTTTTATATCTTTGTTGCTTTTTTTTTGGGGGGGGGGGGGCAGCAACATGTTAACCTGCACGTACAAGGTGAAGTACCTGTCATTTCATATGGTGGGGTGATAGGACAAATTTCTTTTGACAAGGGTGGTTGGGGAAACTGCTAGACACTCCAAAGGTTGGTCAAGAGTATCACCTACATACTGACCAGTGACCACCACATCAGCTAACCTATTTATCACTTTATACATGCCATGCCAACATCTGACGAAATATGATTTTGCAAGGTGTGGTACGGGGCCACAAGAAAAATGTCAGAAGCTGTCGAGACAATCAAATACATTTTTTTCCCTTTCACATACCATGTGCCTTACAAAATTACAAGAAGCGTTTTACTGGGAGACGTCACTCATTAAAAAAAATAAATACTTGTACCACTACCACCCCCTCCCCATTTTGGCTTCAATGTAGATAGACCTATCGAAAATGAAAGACTTTCAATACCTACAACAGATTTACTGCACTCCCCTAATTCTACATGCCCTGATAACAAGTAGGAATTGATCTAAAGGGGAAAATAAAAGAACCAAAATGAAACAATAAGGGAGGATGCATGCACATTCTACCGATGAAAAAAACAAAACAAAGAACAAATAAAAACAGTCCCAATTCATAAAATCAGAGATGGGAGCATGGTCTCAAGCAGAGTAAAATAAAGTAAATGAAGAACATCGTAACATAATCCACCATGCAATGTTGTCGACGCCAAAGCAAAATGAATGAAAAGCTAAAAGCTTCATGTTTTGGGAAATATCTGTGGCATATCTGTTGGATTTTCCTTTTCTCCGAAGTGAGCACATAGCTTGCTCTCTATTGATACCCTTCCTCAATCTCTCTTATTTGTTTTTGTTTTTGTGTTTCTTTAAATAAAATCATCCGGGAAATTAGGTTACGACTGCATCAGGACTGAAACCAACTACATGTATATTATCCACATGTATATTATCCATGTACAGAAAGTTTCACAACCACAGGATTCTGAGGTTATGCTGGACCAGTGATTTTAATGGCAGATCTCACAATGTATGTGATGAGTACACCAGTTAATGGGACTCTCAAGATGTGAAAGTAAAAATACTGCTTGAATTTGAATTTCTTACTTCATTTTTCCTTCTTTTTTTTGGGGGGGGGGGGGAAGGAGGGAAACGTTTCTCACGTCTGAAAGTTCGAGAGTGGATTACAAACACTAGTGGCTTTAAAAAATACTTGAGACCATCTGATTTAGCAATCATTTTTGTAGAGTTGTTTGTTTCTTTCCTTTTCCCTCATAGGGTACCCCACAGAAAAGACCTGATTCATACAGGCTTCTTGTAGTATGGAGATTGTATCAACCTGGGATGAAACTATGAATCTGACATATTTCTACAACTGCAGTACTCAATCGGATTGACAAATGTCTGTAAAGCACTTTGTGATTTCCACATGTGGAGAGAGATGAAAAACAAAAACCCATCGAGAGAATACGGAAAATGAATCATGCACTACAACTCATAATCTTTTAAGAAAAAGAGCAGTGATGGGCCCATTGTCATGCCTCTTCTATGACTGAAAACCAACATGGGAGAATAAAAGGATGGAGAAAAGCAAGGCAGTCTAAAATTCAAAATAATACAGAATGTGATCAAAACCAAACAAGAGCATGATCTGTCCAGTGCAAAGAAGGCATCTATTATTTACATTATTTATTGTGTTTTTAAATTTCTTCAGAGCTTCAAGGTACAACATGCCAATATACCAGCATAATAAAAAACAATCATCTATTGAGAACCATTCATGCTCTGCTATCAACAGGCTTCCATGACCATTGGCTCTATTCTACAGAAACTAGACAGTGGCATTTTTTTGAATCAATTCAATTTTTTGTTCACCCTCTATAGCCCATTCCTTCATTTTAATGTGACACAAATGGAGAAAGGTGGTTAGTAACAAAAACCCACACACAGCAAACTGAGAGGAGGAAGGGGAATGTGTGAGTGATAGGCAGCACAAACGATCCCATTCTACCACTAAAAGTCAGCCAGTCTCTTCTTGGGGGGTGGGGAAGGGGGGGGGGGGGAATCTTCACCTGTTACCATAGCCCTGGTAACCGCTGATGGCCAATCTAACTTGGTTTATCCAGAAGCGTGTTTTATTTGTAGCTAAACTACTGTATGAATAACAATGCCCTAATCATCACTTAATATATCCCCCACCTTCAGGAGATACAACTCCGAAGCTGTACAGTTGGTGTCAATGTCATCTCTTAAGAGGCCCAATGACCCGTACCATCACAGATTGGGCTGATCATATCAACTTTCAATATCACGCTCTTCTTCTGCAACTGGAGCCAAGAACAACGTCTAGACACTTGTCTTCTTGGCTGTGCAAGGTGTTAGAACTAGACAGGCATCTAATTTCTGCGGGATACTTCCCCAGACGCATCAGATTATGAAATCTACTCTCACTGCAAGTCAGAGTGTCACTGTATACAGTACTAGGATTAGAAGATACGTGCGGCACGGCAAAAAAATGAGACAACGACAAAAAAACAAAACAAAAACTAAATGCTCAGAAATTTATCTTTTCCTTTACTTGCTGCTGTTAATGACTTTTGCCTACTCCTACTTTATATGTGCCCGTGCATGAAAAAAAAAAAAAAAAAAAATGTATGCGTGTGTGTGAGGAATCACATTTTAGATAATCTCCCAACAAAGGTAGGGGGTTTCATGGTACTAGCCCGGTTAGAGATACTTCTACAGCAGCTTTCAGAGGGGTACTTGCCCTAAACGTGGTATAAGCAAGTGGTACGTGGTTGTGAGCAGTGCAAGGATATACTACTCCCCCTCCCCATCAGTTTTGCAAGATGCTATCCTCTCCCCTAATCCCCACCATTATTATTATCACTATTATTATTATTTTAATTTTTTTTTTTCTAATGACACTGACCTACTGCTTGGCGTGAAAATTAAGGAGGATTAGAGAAGCTTTCTCACACAATGAAGGGCAATAGTGAGAGCTTGTTACACTTTGTTTGCCATGTCAAAATTGAGGGGAAGAAGTCATCAGGGAGTGAAAGCGGAGGCGGTGTAGAGTTTATGTATTATATATACGTGTAGTAATACTCGCAAGCAACAAAGTAGCAGCCAGAGATTTGGAATGGATGTGTGTGTATAGTACTCATCAACTTTGCATGGAATGAGAGTCAGACAACAAGAATACTATTTTCAAAAACAAAAACAACATTAGACTGGTATTAAAAACATCAATTGAAGCAACCAGTTTGGAATAAAAAAAAATGTTCAAAAATATACAGAATTACATAATATTATATGGGTCAAAATGGTAATCAAATGAATAGGGTTTAATCATTAAAGCGAAAGAGGAATCTGGACATACAAACTGGGTCTGGTCCAATCACGGTTGTGTTGTTGATGGGTTGGAACTCGGTGGTAGTGGAGTAGTTTGGTTGTGGTGGTGGTGGTGGTTGAGATGTCTTAGAGGGTGTTGTTCGGTGAGGAGGAGGAGAAGTGGTAGGAGAGTGGAGAGGAGGCGAAAGGGAAGTCCCCATGCTCTCAGTGGATGTACCAGTTTGGGGCTGGCCGGGCTTGGGCGTCGACGGGTTCTTCTCGTCGGTGGTCTGCTCCGACGGCGAGGAGGTCGCCATGGTGCTCTCGCCCACGGGGGTGGCGGGAATCGTCTGACTAGTGGTGGCTGTTGAGGCACACACAGACACAATCAAGGATACACGCACCGGGGCAACAGAAAGAGAGAGCATTCATTAAAAACCAACGCTGAACTACTTACCAGAGGGGTGGGGGGTCTTATCTATCCTCCTTTTTTTTCTTCTAAAAACCAAAATCATGGTGTTTTTTTAAACAGTTGCTTGGGAGTAAAAATAAGGCCAAATCATAATTTCTGCTGCATTTGGACATTTTCTCAGACAATATGAACAATGATAAATCATATAAAATAGGGAAATGAAATCATGTTGAATCTTTGTTAAGTTCAGCGGTGGTCTATAAAATTAAAGCTTGTGCACTATACAAAAAACTAGAACAGGACAAAACCCAAGACATACTACGACTTGAAAACTGTCTACTGAATGTGATCAATTTGAAATCAAATGTGCTCAATTTGAGACTCCCTTTAAAGCAAAAGTCAGAAATCAGACTTTGAGTTTGGGACTTTTTCTTTTTCAAATCAGTTTTTCACCTCAAAACATTCCTGGGAAACTTCCCGCAAGTAACAGATAGTTAAATGAGTTGGTGATAAAAACCACATGTAAGGCGTAAGTCGTCAACATGGTGGGTAATATACCTCAACAGAAACATAAAAAGAGTTCCGTAATACCAATGACATATATACAGGTGGCATATGGGTATGTAGCAGGCCAAAGTACATACAAATACATCTGTCTAGTCAACGAAAAGTGAGAACATGCCGTGACAAAGATGGATTTTTGTACTGTTCACCCGGTTTGCATGCAAACAGAAAGCCGAACAAGTTGTGACATAACAGATTATTTCATGCAGAAGGGTTACTGTGCATCTGCGTGGGATGTCGTCTCCTAACTTTACATAATAACGTCCCCAAGATGCCAAGGAAATGGAGGCCCGATTTCCAGTCCAAATTGTACATTTCTCGACAGCAGCAGACGGCACTCAAACTAACCACCCATCACTCCTTAGCAACTACTCATTCCTGTGGCCCTGCACGTTGAATCAGCTATTAGCAAAAGCCTGCAGGGGTTGTTATAGTGCCTTCTGCATGATGCTGCAACACTAGAATGAACCTAGATGCAGACATGCTGTTAGAGCCTTGCTTTCTTTCTCTAAAATGAATTATTCAGGCTTCCAAAGTTCTGTCTTGTTAATAATATTTGTTCTTAGACACAATGCAAATTGTCCTAGACGCACACAAATCCAGCAATATTTGTACACCTTTTTTTTTTTCTACCCCTATCTACATTAGACCTATGAATAAGCCTCATATACTACAATTACAAAAGAGCTTGAAAACTGAAAAGTGCAGTACTGCATAAAATGAAATATACAGAAATCGAGGGAATACTCCAACAAAAACTTCACAAAATTAAAAGAAAACAATTCAGAAAAGTTACTACAGCAAACCTTGACTCTTTTTAATTTTATCTAGCCTGTGATTCAGAGCAAAGGTGCATATTAAAGTGTGATTCTTGTGGTTATGTGCTACAGCTTCTAACACTGAATTACCACATATCCGTGTTCTGTGCTTGTGCATATGCCACGGGAATAAAACTAAAAACTTGGAAAGAAGGTACAGAAGTAATCGTCGCTTGGAGGCAAATGGCCAATGGGCCGAGTGGCGAACAGACAGAGAAACACCTCCTTGGCCGTTGGTCAGTCTTTGTACTTACTTGACGACGGCACAGGGCAAAGGGTGGTATCCCCATTGACCAAGTCTTGTATCCTGTACAGGCATGAAGAAAATAATACAAAAAAAAAGGAAAAAAGAAAAAGAAAGATGATAAACATATACAAGTATGTAATGATTCCTGAGATGTTTACTGCTCACAATACGAACCAGGCAGAAATGTCCCCATCACAATGTAACATGTCAAAAACAGATCAAACAACCAGGGAACAATAAAAATGAAAAGATGGCATGACATAGAGCAATGCCGTCGGAGGAGTATTATGGGACACAATGACATTGGCTTCGATGGAGAAAAATATTCTTACCCATCGGTCGAAGCCCTGCACCCTGGCTCGCCTTCCACGACCCACGAGCAGGCTGGGTCTTGTCCCTCCACACACTTTACGCAAGTGTCGAATCGGCCGCAGTTGGCCGTCGGCAGCCGGTAGATTCGAGAGCCGGTACTGGCATATATTGTTGACCCATTTGACGTGATTTCCATGACATTGATAGCGTTCTGAAGAAGAAAATACACACATGCAAGACACACATACACACACAAACAAAGAAAACAAAAATCCAAAGAACAGAACGTAGAGAAGCTTGCCTTTTCTATGAACTTTCATCCAATATCTGATAAAATTTAAAGTTTAGGGGAAAGAAAATCTCCTGACACTTTTTTGAAAACAGCATTTCTCCACATTACTTTTAGCACTGGCACTTTCTTACTTAACTTTTTCATCACTCATTTCTAAAGGCTACTTACTTGCAACAATATAGTGCCCACTTGGCTCTAACAAGTCTTACTGATCATGTATAACTGTTGTGTTGTTGTCAAATAAGTGACAACTTTAAATAGCATTACAAAGCCTGAAGATGTACTGAAGAAAATATATAACAATGTACCGAAAGGACATAGAAATTGCAATTGTTCTAAAGTGTCATATGGCAGTGCAAACACACATCAATTAACTTTAAATATCAAATTGAATATCATCACTTTAGTATCACACTGAATATCATCACATCCAAGAACAGTGTTCTGTAGTCCTCAAAATTCTGATGAAAAGGTCAGGGGAATTGCGTTTCAGATGCCACAGTTTTTTCTTTGCTTTCACTATTAAAAACAATCGTCGCCTATGAAAGAGAAAAACGTGGCTTCCTCTATTTAGAGGCGCTTCATAATATTGTCATTAAAGATGGTCATTAAAGTCATTTCTTTGCAATTAACCTTCATAAACAGCCAACACTATTCCCAGAAATCAAAACTAATGCAGCACCAGGATTAATCATGTGATCTAAGATGCAGTCTCCCTGCCTGATGTGTCATGGCATTGTCACAATTAACAAGCTATCAGTTCAATGGGGAAAGAGAGGTGTTTTAAAACCCTCTGGCACATCCAATATCTGTGAGAAATTAAGTCATGACAATCTTGCCTCGCCGAGGATGCTCTAGAGGGGAAATTGAAAGCAAAACCCATTGCTCACAATGATCTATTATTAACTGCTATTACAATGAAAGCGATTAATCTACATCTGAACCTAGTTGAGAAGGGCCATTTATCAAAAACTTTTATTCCCTTTTTTTTATTGGTTCTAACCTACTCAAGATCTCACTATGACACACTTCTCGGTTTATTCTTCTTTCTTTCAATTTCATTCTGTCGTTATGTCTTTTTGGGAAGTCCTGGTTTCGTTACTTATCCCTTCTTTTTTTTTTTTTTGTGGTGTGATCAAATGACCCACACACCAGGAAAGACGAAGCCAGGGATGGGAAATCCTTCTTCTGGTCCCCGTACGCCATTTCCTATTCCAACAGACTTTCAGAATCTCTCTGGGACTGCTTTCGGTGCGAGAGAGAGAGGTCAATGGATCTCTCTGCACACGATTGGACAGGTCAGGAAATCTTGAGGAGGAAGTCTATGCGTTTTCTATGTGCCAAAGCACTACACATCTGGTCGACAGGGAGAATTTATGTGGCACCTTCAATGACATATCTCCTCAAAGCTGGCCTTAAAAAAAGTTGTTCCATTATGTCAAGACTGAGAGGAGGGCGTGTCAGTACAAAAGCATCTTATGTACAATCACTTCCAATTTGAGTCCTGAATGGACAGTTTACCGCAAAAAACTTGAATGGACTGACCATCCCTTTCACAGAAAAGACTAGATTCTATGTCACTAGAGAACAAGATATGAACCCCCTTCCCACCCTCCAGATACAAGTAGACAAACAAACATAGAGACATGCTGACATCTGACATCAATGCATCTCTCACCTGGGTGCTATTGCCAATATTCAGCATTATATTTTCAACAATCCTTGGCTGATTGTTCTCGCCGCTGTTCTCGACGTAGGCCTTCAAGATATGACCCTTGTCTTCATATGGAAGAATACACAAAAAGAGAGGGAGAGAGAGAGAGAAAATTAATGATATTCAACATGTACCTCATCAGCAAATGATAAACCATACTTGCCTTCCATGGTTACAATGTAACAAACAAAATGTACATTTTTTTCTTGCCTTCATTAGCTTGGAAACGATGAAGTTCATCCCATATCCAATATTAGAAAAAAGAGATGAAATTGGTTGAATGCATTAAATCTGAATAAAATTGGAAAAAAATAAACTAAAGTTTGCCAATTCTATTTTTTTTCTCATTACAATTCAAAATGAGTGATTACTCAATGTGAAAAATAGATAACAGATTAAGAGGATTCTGTCAATTGCTGAATAGTATGTATGCACGTTAAGCACGAGTAGATTTGCCGCAATAAGTCATATATTATATTAATTATTATTATCATTACTATTATTATTATCATTACTACTACTAATACTATTATTTTTATTATCATCATCATCATTAATACTTTTACTATTGCTCAAAGCAAAACTAATTTTACCCCGTGAAACATTAACAATGTATTGTACAGGGTAACAATTATAGTAAAAAGATAATGAATGCGAATGGCGTTACAAGAGAGTGACCTTACCAGTCCCAAAGAAGAAGATGTCCGTGTCGAGACCGGACACCCCCTTCTCCTGGACGACTAGCCGCTGCAGCTGCTGACCCATCACGATCATGATGGGGTAGTCAGAGGTGGGATCCGCTCGCGGCTCGGTCAGGTCGTAGTCTGCCTTGTTGGGCACCAGAGTGGACATGAGCTGGATGCGAGCCAGTTTCTGGTAGTTGGTGGTCGGCTGAACCGTGGCACACTGTGGGATGGTAGCAATTTTGGAATAATCATGACAAATCATTGAACACGCAAAGCCCACTTAAACAAACATGGATACAATAAGATTTTGTTAGAACAAGAGGATTTTTGCTGCAAAACTGTCATTATTTCCCATACATGCTTGTATATACTTTGGCCGTTTCAACAAGATTTTGTTATAATGACGAAATTCTCGCAGTCCCAACTACACAAGGGGTCTTTCCACCATGGCGTAGTGCTGGTAGCACTTCTAACGTACAAGAAGATCAAAGGAGTTTGTAAACCTATGTCTCTTTTTCTTCCAAGTTTCTGTGTTTACTGATTGCCCATGAAATGCAATATTAGCTTCAACCACTGGGTTACAAATACTCTTTCTTCATAGACAGATGAAGAGTTTAAGTCTGTTGATCTGGAAGGTACGCAAGCGTGTAGTCCCAACGACTCTGACCACCAGTCAGCATATACACAAATTGTCTCATATCTGCCTCACAAAGAGGTCCTCTGCCTACCTCAGTGTATTCACAAAGGTTTGAATTTTAAAATCAAGGAAAAAAACAAACAAACAAACATGAAATTGTGGATAGCACATTTATTTCCAAAGCAGCCATATTATTACCCAAATTACCCAAATGCATTCTCAAGACATGAATAAACTGCAAGTTCTGACATTTTCTCATCAACTCACAAAGCATGACAGAAACACACATTTTATCCATTACCTCGACATTTGTTCATTGATTTTTTTTTTTTTTTAATCTGTAGATATGTGAGGAAACAGCTCAACTAGGACAACAAAAAGGAGGCTGGTAGTTTTTACTTTTATTCTGAGATAATGGAAAAAGACACTCCAACCCAACAATATAAAGAGACAATTTCGGGGGGGGGGGGGGGGGAAGTCTCCGTTGATTCTGAAATTACTCATGGATGCCTTATAGCAACTACAAATCTTCAATGGGGGAAAAGTCTAAGATGGCCCCTCACCGTTCCCGGACGGGGTGTGGGCACATCACTGGCGGGAACGTTGAGCCAGAGCGAGGCGCTATTCTCCTGCCACTTGAAGGAGGCCGTCTCGAAGACCCTCGCGATCTCGCGCAGGTCGTAGGCACACAGGGCTGAAGCTGCTATGCCGGCACTGGAGTGCGGAGAACGAGGAGGTACAAAGTGATAAAGTGAGAGAGAGAGAGATCATTTTTCGTGAGACAATCTACTGGGAGAGGGGAAATTGATGATGGTGCGCGCTAAAATTACCCTCTGGAGGAGAGCAGGCACCGTACTTGAGATTCAAGTTGGTGAACCAAAGTGACTGGGGAGTAAAAACAGAACTGGCATCGTCGATGGCAACCACAGAGCTACACACTTTTTTGAGATGGAAACACATTCAAAGGAATTTATTACTGGGAACAAATTGTACTGTTGTAAATGATGGATGCATTTCGCCATCGATGCACATTCTACTAACCACACAGAATACAAACATCCCCCTTTTCTGGCCATATCTGACTCAAGATTTGTGCATGCATACATTGTCTTCAATCTCCTGCGAAACCGAACCCCACAACGACCACTGGATCACTTTCACCTGTACATGATGGGGAACTCATCACTCACGATGTGAGATAGAATGACAGTTATTTTATACGCTTATCCTGTCATGCACCTGGGCCCTGTTTCATAAAGCTGTTCGTAAAGTGACGCATGACTTTACGAACGACTGCAATATGAAGTGCCAATATGTGTGCCCATTTTTTCCCCTTTACTTTTTAACAAAGTATGACTGTATCACATGTCAGTATTTCTTCTACATTAGGGCAAAAATACACTCTCAACTAAAAATGTGTATTAACATATAAGAATAATCATTATCATCTGCAAATTTCAACTTTACGAACAGTTTAATGAAACAGGGCCCTGTCTACTTGTCGTTGCATCTCTCTGGATGTGTACATATATTTAGCATCTGAAAGCTTTTAACTTCACTCCTAACTTGAGCTCAGTTTCAAGTCTGCAAACCTGATACAGGGCTGTACCCCTTCCTCAGCACAAAATTCTCACATCTGGCTTGTAGTTATCAAATTATGTTATTGACTTTTTATTTATCCCATGTGACTCTCTATTTATGAAGTACACCAGTACTGAGATAAGTTGAAAGATGCAGCTCTGACTCTAAATCCAGAATTGCTTACCTTGGCATTGTGAAGACACCAAACAGTATATAGGGATTGTCTTTGGACCTGTATATACCCTCTGCAAACGAGATAGATAAAAAGGTACAAATATGAGATGATATATATAAATATTTTCAAATCCCCAATACACTTAGAACAATACATACAGTTGTACTGCAATACATGTGTACAGTTGTACTGTTGTTGAAGACAAGCTTCCATACTCTCTACAAGAGAAAAATAGTTAATTTAGTGACAACGATTTATGATGAAAGGGAAGGATCCCACTTTGAGAAGTACACTCATTTATAATGTATTCAGAATTCTATCTAGAGCTTTAAAAACCAGTGCAGATGGCAGTATGGGAATACCATGTCTTTAAGTTGACCATTTAGAGAAGAAATGTGCACAATACACAAATCACTTCCTCAAACTACAGTTCTTGGCCAACAGTTGGGACAAATTCTAGCAAGAATATCCTCTTCCGCAAATGCTCCAGTACGGGAAACCAATGTGGTCAAGTAAGCTTCACACATTTATTGTAAAAAAAAACAAAAACAAAACAATGATAATGCTCAGTTTACCCCCCCCCCAAAAAAAAAAAGAAAGAAAAAACAACAACAGCAACAACAACAACAACAGAGTTTCTTCTTCCTGTCTTTACAAAGTTTATGTGGTGTGAATATGTCCTCTGCTTCAACCCAACAACATAAAAAACACTGCCAATCTTGTAATCTAGCATTCAAGCCTAGACAAAGTATCACCTCCATGACACAAGAAGAGATGACAATAACCACATTAGGGAAATGTGCAACATAAAACTGAATGAACGCTTCGCCTTGAACTTTTATTGTTACTTTGACACACATACAGAAATCTTATTGTGGAAGTGTCAGAGACTCGAGGAAGGAAGAAGATAAATTGTCTCTCATTGCTTAATAAAAGATGAAATAATGGTTGGCAACACATTCAAATGCAGTAACTACCAATCCCTTCCATAAAGGGAGTGACGAAGGTAACACATTCTATACCATGCAATCACTACATCACATATGTACAAGTACTGGGGACATGTACTTCAGAGAGAGAAATCAAAATGACACAAATAAAGGACAGTAAAGGTAATGACTTACGCAGATTATTGAAATACATGTTGAAGTCGCCAACAGTGGAACAGCTGAGTCTTGCTTTGAGAAAGGTGGTCCATTTATTGGTCAGAATGCCTGTTGTTCCGCCCGTATCATTCTACGGAAAGACAGAAAAAACAGGAAGCAAAAAAAAAAAAAACACAAACAGATTATAATATTGAAGACGAAAGAAATGGATCGTAGTTTGATTTAAGGCAGAAATTGTTGATGAATCAGCTGCAGCAACAACTCTCCTTATGCCATCTAATGCTTGTCCATTAAAATGAAGTGCCCATTTCATAAGGAGAGCTCATCTCCCCTACACAAGTCAAGTCGGTCTATCACTAGTTTGTGCGCACTGCATTGAAGTAGCACACAATAATATCAGGCTCGTATGAACTCTTGACAGTCGGTTCCGTTTCCGAGGGCAAAAACATTTGTATTTTCTTTCATTCTCCTATTGAAGCAAGTAGGTAGAATCATCCATTTTCCCATTTGAACTTGCCTGAAAAAAAAAAAAAAAAAAAAAAAAAAAAAAAACTTGCCCCCAAAATAACAACAATGGATGAATTGACTTGAGGAGATTCTGAATTTCACATCCACAGTCGAGATTTTACTTGCTCAGTCAGGCAGGTAACTGAGTATTTTCACATTTTCACTTGTCCAGCACACAATTTCACTTGCCCCTGGCAAGTGCTCATGTCGTGCCCTGCATTACCACATGTCAGCTCTCTGTGTAAAATGTCAGTGGCAGCAGATGGATTTGGCAGTTCTGAGTGGATTTAAAGACGATATGTCTGTATGTGACTGTCTTGTGTCTTTATGGATGCTTTATCCAGGGTGTCTTCCCCTATGAATGAAGTAAATGGATACTTTGCAGTCATGAAAATGACAGATGGTGCTTTGGTAACAAACTGAGCTGCACATTGCCCAAAACTGACATAAAATCATGAAAGAAATAAGTTTATCCAATATCATTACCAAGACAGGAGGCAAGATTTATGTGAGATCACTTCCATGCCATCATATCAGATATCCGCTAATTCATTAGTTTGCAGAGGCACATTTTGAGGCGACGGTACATAAAGAGGAGCAGCAATCAAAGTTCATTTTGCAAAGATCGCGGCATAAATCAGGGACTCTGCAGGATATTAATAAAGGTTTCTGTTTGCCGTAGTCAGGTATTAAGGCCTGGCTGCAGGGGATTAAACCCAAACCAAGCGGATTGGCATCAATTCTCTACAAAATCATGATTAATTTCAAAAACACATATGAGCGCATTCGTCATCCACTGAAAACAGAGGGAGAACCTCTGTATGATTTTTAATGTCTAACTTGCAAGGGACCATACTTGACTAGCATTCATGGTATTTTCTGGTTCTTATTATCCTTGCTTTTCTACGTGTATAAATATGACTGTAAATTTGCTCAATGATTATTATTACATTGGATAAAAATCAACTTATTCATTCATACATACATACATTCATTTAATCATTCATTCATTCATTCATTCATCTTTTACATTATCATAATTACTGTACCACAGGGAGTTGCAATTATAGGGCCTTACACATAAATACATGCATATATAATATTACACACATTTGGAGAAGCAAAATATATCACAAAAAAAAATTATAAACATTAGATTCTATGGTGAAAAGCAAAAGCTGGAGCTTCATACAGCACAGAAAAGTCTGCTGTTTCCTCGGTGGGCTGAACTCTACCTGGCCGGCCCCCTGGTAAATCACCACCTCCTTGAATTTCTGATCTCTGCGTTTTTCCTTCACAGGTAACATAACATTGGCATAAAATTACCCACACATTATTTTACAGGGACATTAATGCCATGCTCTCACTGATATACACCATGTTTTGGAGATGCACACATTTATGGCTCCATGCAACCACCCATCAATTATCTGCGCACATCCCGAGCACTTTGTTTAAGGGCCGGTTCTATTGCCAAAGAGTGGGAGCAAGACAAACATACTGTAAAGGGTAAAAACATACATCCTATATGCCAGCCATAGAACACTCATGAAATCAATCATGTCAGATGTGGTAGACTTTGGGTCTAAATCATAATCCAGTGCCACAAGCTGACTAATATTGATGCTAATTCCCCTCGATGTCATTCTGGGACATGGTCCTCGGCTGGATAATAATCCATCCACCAATCACCATTTCTTTCACTTGATATATTTCATTTCCCTTGTCTCCCCCCGCATCTTATCACTAGTACAGTTGTATGTTGTGACAAATTTCTTGTACGTCACTCCTTGATTCTGTTACACTTTATAATCTCTGCCTTCTTTTTTCTCTTTGAAAAAAACTTAGAGCAGCATTATTAATGTCACTTGGGTACTAGAATGACATCAGACTTCTCTCTCTTTCTTCAGTTATCTTCATTTGCTCTTTTAATATCCCATTACTCTTTACCTCTCTTTCCCGGTTTTTGCCTCCTCCAGATTTCTCAGCGCTGCTGCAGCTGGATGCAGAAATGAGCAACACGACATCGCCTGATGCAGAATGCCCCCCTTGCCTCACCCTCCTCTACCCCTCCATCTCTCCTCCTCCCCCCCCCCCCCCCCAAACTAGTACTCCTCATCAGCGGGGCTCTTCGGGTATGGGATGCCTACTTTATGGGCAAGTTGTATATTAACCCGAGATGGTTGCCATATATCATGCGGTGAGAGGAGCGCCTCACTCCGGTAGCCAGGATACGGATATAACTCAGCGAGCTAATGTGCAAATGCATACGTACTCTCACTTGCAGCTCAAGAAAATTCTCCACATATAATTCCCCTGTACATGAAGAGGCACATTCTTTTTCAGCCTTGGGGTAACAGTCAAACCCTGGCTCTCTACCAAAAATCCCATTGACGACGAGAGCCCTAATTGTAAGTGCAGGAGTTAAGTTATCTTGGAAAACCAGAAACATTCGTGAGCACGAAACTTTCATGAATTTTGCGAGGAGCTACGATTTGCAAAAGTAAAATGCATGTAAAAGTGTTTGTCTGCACAATGCATTGATTGCCAGTGGTGCTTCACAAAAGTTTTACATGTATGGTGCGAAAAAGAATGTGGGTTACAATCTGTGCCACAAATATTTCTGGTTTTACAATACCAGTTTGCTGAAGACCCTTTGGAAATGGCCTTTAATGAAAATCATCTTAGAATGCATTTTCCAACTCTTTGCTATAGTGATATCACACAAAGATAAGACAGGTGATAAAGATCTTTGTACCCTATATTTAAAAGAAATTTGATGTTCAAGTAAAAAAAAAAAAAAAAAAAGCTTCCACAGAATACAATGATATATTCCAATTGATAAATTCTTCATTTTTATCAAATTTCCCAAAAGAAACATCAGTCCTGCCATGAAATCCAAGAAGGTTTCTGTAGTTGTAGAAGATTGAAGTGTGTAGCAGGAGTCTGGTAGCAATGCACTACAAACTGTTTCTTGGGTATTATACATTATGTATATTATGTACGTTACTCACAACATAATTATGCTTGCCAATGTCCTATATATATCATATGGGGGGGGGGGGAGGAGGGGGAATTCAAGGTGTCTGCCATTCATAAGACCAAATTACACATACACAGCAATCTTGCACTTGTCAAACTCTTGACTTGCATTCCTCTATAGTGAAAGAACGCAGAAACTCCTTTGAGAGGGACTAGTGTGTCTGCCCATTTCTTACTTGTCACATTTCGCCCGTTTAATTTGTCATATCATCAATTTATGACCCTTGAATTGGTTACAGCTTTAACCCCTGATGCTATATTCTCTAAAATTGATGCATAAATCAGAAATCTACCCGACAAAATGGTGTGTGATAGGACATATGTGGATGAGGGGGGGAGGGAGGGGATGGGCGTGGCACTCTAAACAGGTTTGACATGAGACAGGCAGCTGAATGTGAAACTGTTTCTTCAAACGCCTTATATTTACTGCCATCTGGAGCACGATTTTCTGCTCTCAGAAAAAAGAGAGGGGAAAATGGAAAAGGTACAGCTGTACTACCACACCGTGACCTCTGACTATTTTTGTACTGCAATTGTTTACAGAATGCTGGTTTGATAAATAACAAGTTTAGTATCACTTGCTCTTAAAAGCAGTATATGTGGTGTTACAATGACACAGTATTTCCCCCGACATTGTTGTCCTCACAGCTCCAATGTTTTGTACCAGTGTTTTATTTCAAATGTATTTCTGGAATTTACTTCCACTGCAGGGGTATAAAACAGGCTTCTAGGGGCTCACTCTTGTTTACATCTCCCTGGTTTATACTATGGAACAATTGAAACCAACCCCGCGAAACGCATCAGAGATTGGTAATAGAATTCTGTCCATGCCGACAGAACCAAAAGAGGGGCTAGTCTGAATGGCCACGGGGTCTCATTCGGCAAACACCCGAGGGTAAGCAAAGGGCGTCTAGACCATGTCCCGCCCGCTAACAACTCTTGCTGCTCATCTGACTGAAAGAGGTGCTGGGCCTCAAGTTGCCTTACCCAGCCAGACCAGGGACCCTGTTTCTCACACCTCCATGCCCAGCCCGCCTAATGGTAATGCAGGGTGCCCTGGTAGAAAGGCTGCTTCAACTATTACACATGTGTAGGACCTTTGTTTCCCTCATGAATGTCGGAATTTAGGGTAATTGCCTGCCGCTATTTGATTTTCTCACCGGCCAATGCCATTCTCTGGGTGAGCTTTGAAGATACAACAAGCTGATACAAAGGGGTACGACCAACACATCAAGGATAACTTGCCTGCAGTAGAAATGCCACGCGCCTTTCCGCACTAGGGCATCAGACGGAAAACTGAGCATATGCACACACCAGTATACTTTATAAGTCTGAAGTTTGATTTGTATGATGTAGGCATTTCCAAGCTATGCACCAAAAGATTGCATGTAAAATGCCATGTAAGCTAATCTATCGGCAGAATCAGTGGGAAAACTACAACTGAGGAAAAAAAATCTGTCGAGAATCAAGAAGGCATTAATGATCTGGCATTTCAGGTGATTTTCTAGAATAACATAAGGCAAGGAAAACTGAATGTAAAATGAAAGCCCCACTTTCTCTTTTTGAACCAATCTTTTTTATTTTTCAAATCAGTCAATCAGTTGGGAAGATAAGTAATGACCCACTACAGAGCCATACAACGGAAAGAATCCATGTAAATCTACTCAATAAGCATTTTTTTTTCCAAAAGCTATCCTGAAATATGAACCTCCCTCTCTCCTTTTCTATCTATCTATCTATCTATCTATCTATCTATCTATCTATCTATCTATCTATCTATCTATCTATCTATCTAGCTAGCTATAGGTCCCATATATCTATCTGTCTGAATCAAATCCAATTGGGCATACATTTTAAAGGTGCATGGTCCCGGTGTTTTAGTCAAATACGTACACGGGCGCACGGCGTAAGTTTCCTATAGAGACCTACGCTATCAACGCCTTTTTAGCGCTTACGCTTTGGCCCACTTCCCTGAGTCCGAAGAAGTCCGATCCACTGTAGTCAGTGGTCCGATCACAGTTTGGCTCATGATTCGGCTGAGGAGGATGACAGCTTTAGCAAACTTCTTTTGTGATGTCATAATAACAAGCACATATGCACACACCCTGGCATTACTACAGACTGCGCGATGCGCAGAGAAGACAACGAAGGCAACGTTACTTAGCAACACCTACGCACTTTACTCGTGATGACAGCTCAACTTCGGTAATCTTCATATCAATGCTAACGGTGATCGGCAGTATCATCAACAGCGCCCACTACACTACCGGGACTATGCCCCTTTATTATACCTCACGTCCTCAGTGATGTCTTTTCATTTCAAAACATTCAAGACGGGTTGCAAGAGATGTCATACCCCTGCTGATAGCCTTCATCCTCAAGGTAGACCTGGTGGTGTAATTTATCCTCTGCTGTGAACACATGCAAGGTTTGCCCCTCACGCCTCTCTCCCCTCTTGAGATTTACCTGACAGGTTATGTCCTTGAAAGCATCTGGCTGCAATATTCCAAGTACGCCTGACAGACAGTGATCCTGTTTGCCCTGGAGTGTACACAACACTTTATCTGTCTGTCTGTCTGTCTGCCAGCTGCCTATCTCTCTGTCTTTAGTGCATCTATTCATCTGAATGTCTGTCTGTCTGTCTGTCTGTCTGTCTGAACTACTCTCATACATTCTCACACTCATATCAAGATTAAAAGGCTCTGTCAGGGTTGCAGGTGAGGTGAAACTCGTAAAGAGTTACGGTTCCATCACGCCGCAGGCCCCGGGTCGGTCATTACGTCTGAAAAGTGTCTTTTTCTAACCCCTCCAAGCGAATTTACCTTATCTCTCTACCCTCATCTAAACATTCATGCTGTGATGTGTGGGAGATAACACATGAAATTCGAGCAAGATACTACAGGGAAGAACCACACACAAGGGATATGCTGTAAAAGTAGCTCTGGCAGATGTTGAGCACATACAGTCGGCTCAATGCATGATCCATGTTGGATGTTTGGTTATAATCCAGCACAGTGATGAACTTCTCTTTGGTGTTTATGAAGCACTTGACATGTATCATAAACAGGAAAAATATCATATGATGCATGTCATACATTTTTGTTTCAAAGCTCTTTCTTTGAAAGACTACCTCAAACATGTCTCAAAGAAACAAGATGCTTTGTTGATAAATCCAGATCTGTAAATACAGACAAGGAAAAGTTTTTCTAAACCCACACAGACACACATATAGCTGTACATACACACACATACATACATACAAAATCAAAATAAGACAAATGCCTACTGTGCTGATTGTGTGTGTGTGTGTGTGTGTGTGTGTGTGTGTGTGTGTGTGTAAGTCAAGGGCTCAGTTTTCAAGAATTTGTAAACATTAACACCAACTTTATCCAAACAAAATCCTGCTCAGTTATTGGTGTTTTTATTTTTTTTGGCACTGATGCAAAAGGATAAACCTGCTTCATAGGAGTCTCATTTTATTTATGCAGTGCAAGCAATGTTAAACAAACGGCTCATGCTTCCATTTCCATGTGACAAGGAGTGGCAGTGTCAAGGAAAAGAAACGACCCCTATCCTAGAATCCAGGGCACCCACGACCTTTCCAAGGGAAGTGTGCTCCTGGCAAGAAGTGGAAATATCAATCACATTTCCTCATCTGTTCATCTTCACTATACAGCCAAGGGCGGGCAGGAAGAAGGAAGAAGTCGCCTGGGATTCGCAACAAGACATGATTCTGTGAAAATTGTTAATATGTGACTAGATCGTAGACTTTGTTGGATCATACGCTGACATATTATGTACTCTGCTGCAGTCTGCCTGTTGAAAAAATCATTATAGCTAGTTACTGAACAAACAGCACTATGCACGTGTCGGTGAAACTCGGATTTCATGCTCAAATGGCAGCATGCTGAAATTGCTGATACTAGCTGGAGCAACTCATATTGTAGCAAGCAAAACTAGCTGAGGAACAGCGACAGGCTTCTAAAAGTCTCAGTTAACTACGAGTTCCTTCGTGTATAATCTACTCTCTATTGATCTCCAGCACCATACTGCGTGCTCATTTTTACCCCTTTTATTTATGCTGTTATTTTTGTGTCAGTCCCCATCCCTCCCCCCCCCCCCCAAAAAAAAAAAAAGATGTGAATGTGGCAATTCAAGCTGCACTTCATGCAATTGCACAACAATACTCACTACAGAGACATACCATCATACCTGTTATTTCAACAGGATCACATTTCACATGCACTGGCCCAGTTTGTACCACGAACCGCACACAAGGGTGGCAAAGACACACCTCCTGTCTGTCTCGCTAAAGTGGGGACAACTGTAACATGTTCTCACTGGATGCATGGGACTGTTTTTTTTTTTTCCTTTCCTTTTTAATCTCTGAGAAATGCTGGCTTTAATGGGATTGTTATCCCGAGGCTGGCTAGACAACTTTGCCCTAATGCACAAAATTGATCAAATGTCATTCATGTTGACTTCTGTTCTCCGGCCTAATAGCCTGCTGTTTTCACATCCCTGGAGTGTGAAAAATCTGACTGACTTCTCCATGACCCATAGAGGCATACACTTCAAGACGTGAGGTGGCAATATAACTACACGGTGTGGGTCTGTATCTTAAGACTATGACACAGCCAGTTGCCTGTAAATTGTTAATTACCACCGAGGCCCCAGCAATTTGAACGTGCACTCGCAACTGACATTTTAATGATGGGCAAGGGCTCCCCGCAAAGTCCGCCACGGCTAAAGTCAGAAAAACCGGGCCGTGATACCAATTAGACGGCGTTACTCCCCCACAATACGCGATGGCGTCTGATTAAATATGTTTGCGCTCCGCGCAAATTGCATCTTGGCCATTAACTCCTTCCATTGCATCGTTTGTCATGCGTGGGATGAGGAAGTGGGGCTGAAGAAGCTATCCGCTCCGTGCCCGGCATTCAAGATGATGGGGAGGTTGAGGGAACATCAAGAAAGGGTTTCACAAAAACACAATCAACAAACGACCATGTACGCTCGGTGGATCTGAATGCAGAAATTGTCTTAAATATTAGGGCCTGATGCTGCTGAATGCAATATCAAGTCAAATCACATTAAACTTAAGGAGATGATGATGGCACTAATATGACATAGAAAAAATTTGATCAGGATTTATATGTAAGAAAGCGGTTATACATTGTAAATCCAACCCCCAAAATTTGCTCAAAATGGAGAGTAAACTGGGAAAAGATTACTAATACTTTATATCATCCACATCTTACAAAACCTTATTCCTACTCATATAAATTTGATCTGATATTGATTAGTCACATAAAAATAAGTGTCAAGTGCAGTCATCTGAAATATGCTTGTAAAAGACACACTAATGAGGAAGTATTACTTATATTTCAGTACGTGCAAACATGATGTATCTGCACATGCGTGTGCATGAAAATGACAAGGCCAATCTCCATTCTGCACTTAAAATGAATATTGAAAGTAAAGAAGTTTTGCAGAATGCTACACATTGAAAATGAGGCATTAACTTCTCTGTATCTGTCCTAACCAATATTCAATTCTGAAAAGAATCAGTTTCCTTCAAATCCTCCTTTATATCAATTAGACCTATTCATACAGATAACATAGTGATATGGCAATACTGAGGGTAACCATACAGTGAACGTCAACACAATTTTGCCCTCCAAATCCAATGCCTCTTACTCCCTTCATATACAACCCTCCCAGGGGAGATTTTCGGAACAGGAGAAGTGGGTACTGAGCACATTAGCTCCCCCTCCATCCCGATACATTAAAATGTCAAAATTTGAGATATTAAAAGCCTTTAACAGCATGCCACAGTTACCTCGCTCTACATAGGCACTGGCAGCTGCAACCGCTAACCTCTGATGATGAAAACACAACCTGGCCAAGACCCTTAGGTGAGAGATGATGCATGCACACCAAGCTGACATTCTACCAACACACATACACATACATATACACATACATACATACACACATACATAAATATGTATACATACATACACATACACATACATTCACTCATCATACTAGCTTATTAAGACAAGCCCAATGACGACAGAACAAACACGCTATTAAAGTTAGGCTCCACATCTTTGTCTCTCTCTCCTCATCTCTTTTCTTCTTTCCTCATCTCTGTCCCGCTCTCCTCATTTCCGTCCTGCTCTCTTCATCTTTGTCCTTCTCTCCTCATCTCTATCCCTCTCTCTCCTTTTCTCTGTTGCCCTCTTTCCAGCTTCCTACTCTCTCTCTCTCTCTGCAGCTCAGCGTGCTCTGCTTCTCTTCCCCTTTGTAATATCATACATCATATCTGTCCAACCCCATAATGCGCCGACAAATGAGGCAGGCTCTAACGAATTACGTCTTCACCCTTGCACTCGATCGGGCAACCGTGGTGGCTGCTGTGGGGAGACGGGTGGAAAAGTAATCACAATTATGAAATCATTGTCGGGGCGCATTGACCTTTTTCCAGCCAGACATATATGCTCTCCCATGAGCGATAATTTCCTGATACAAATTGGCCCCAATTTGGTGCCCACAATCGGAGAAAACAAAGGGGATTTGAGTCCAGATTATAGGATATTCTAACAAAGTTTCCCCACACTTTTTTTTTTTCAACCAGAGCTTGCAGGCTGAAGAATAAGAACCTTTTTGTTACCTTTCTCTTTGCCGGCATACTTTATCATGCCAGTCTTAGAATAAACTTGCCTCGCTATAGCTCTATGGAGAGATGAACCATCGAACTGTACACTCATGCTAAAGTGAGCCTCAGCGATACTCCTAATATTGATGAGGGAAGATCATTATATTTTGCCATGAGAAATGTGCACCCATGGCCGAGCTAAATGAAAGGAGAGTATTCCGAGGCCAGAGTTGAAATGAGTTTCTTGCTATTAATCGGGAGTGACTCACCTCAAGCAAACATTGCCCCATATAAATATTGATATTTTACAAAATTTGATTCACGGGCGATATAACACAGCTTGGCATTGCATGCGATATTTCATATTGATGAAATGAATTAAAGTACCATATACATTCTCCATGAAAATTGGCAAAGAAGGGGAAATGGAAGCCTAAGATCTCTCACTCCATAACTATAAAGTAGTAATACATTGCAACTTAGGATTTGAAAATTAGTATTCAAGTTTAGGCTGACTTAAAACAGTAAGCAACATGTGAAGATATCATCTTGAATCAGATGTCTGTTCGGGGCCTCTCAGTTTCTTGTCCATTTACAGATACAATTACATCCTATTGAAAAAAAAGAAAATTTCTGAGACTTTGTATCTCAGAGACGAAAATGAAATTTTTAAATTGCACTTGTGACACAAACACTCTTAGAATATTAGACCAGTTTAGAATGAAGCAGGTATTAACCTGACTTTTTTTAAATGATTTATTTTATGCAGTCACAATTACATGAACAATGAATGCTATAAAGCAAGCCTCATCTCAGCAACCACAAGACTGATGGATGGAAGTCCCCTCTAAGAGGACAAGACGATGAGGATTAAGAGTCTTGCCCAGGGGCACAAACCCCTACAGTCAGGAAAGTTAACCCATGGAAGACCAGTCTTGACTTTACTTGAGCAGGTGTTTATGGGAAACATGTGTTATAGGGAAATCAGCTTGTCCTCTACGGGTTGAAGGAGGGAACTCCAGGGCCCCATTTCATAAAAAGTTGATATGATAGCAACTTTTGCTGGAATGGTCATTGTCATGGTAATGACAAGAATCCAGCTTCCTGATTGGCTGTTGCTATGGGAAGTTGTCATTCTAGCAAGAGTTGCTTTCATATCAACTTTTATGAAATGGGGCCCAGATCTCTTGTTCACGATCATTATCCATGGGGCCACAACAGCTCCTCAAGGTTCTAAGTCCTTTCCAATAAATATTCTCTAAAAGTTTGATTTCTCGCATTCTAAATGCAAAGGCCACACTGTTGTACTAATGACCTATAACTTTTCATATGATCATCAAACTGCAGAATGTGATAAAAATATCAACAGGGTTGCTTTGCTTTCTAGACCATGACATTATAATGAGCTACCATTAACCTGCTTTTGCTTATTGCCTCTATCAATAGCTCTGGGGACCAAGGAAAACAAAGGATTTTAATGTCCAGTCATGTAAGCTCTAAAAATGTTCGGATGAAGAAAAAATGAGATTTGATTTTGTCATGATGACTGGCACCAGAACAGCACATTAGTCCTCGCTATTTCCTTGTTTGTCAATATAAAAGATGAATGTATCAGATGATTACATTTATGTCTGCATACAGAAATAGCATCATATAACTGTTCTATTCTTGGCATGAATAAAACGACAAATCAAGTGCAAATGAAACATTTTTCCTCCCATGACAAAATAATTTCTTGCTGTTATGATATCCTAGGGTTTTTATGCTTTTGTTATTTTGTGTATGTCTGTGTGTATGTCTGTGTGTGTGTGTGTATGTGTGTGTGTGTGCGTACATGTGTATACAAGAAAAAAAAAATACAACAGCCCTAATTCCCTTGCCACAATACTTTTGACATCAATTCCTCCATTGAGGTTGAACACCAATGAGGCAGATTGGAATAAGAGCAGGGAGTTTAGGGAGTGTAGAACCACAGGAAAGTCCAGAATTACGAGGAAAAGCCACTAGTTTCAATACTGGTTATGACAGAATCCTCTCCTTTACTCCAAAGAAGTACCAGCAGCTAAATCTTTACTCCTGTAAGTAAATCTTCTCTCACATATTCTGCTCTGAGCTGGTGTCAATTGCATTAAACTCCAAGTGAACCTGGATTAAGGGGTCTGCTGAAACCTATTTTCTTGAACCTCAGTGGTTGGCGGCGAGACTGCCCATCCGTTCTGCCTCTCTGGTTGACCACACGCCACTGCCCGTGAGTGGTCACCTCTCGCTTGGCCTGCACACCACACCGGATCTTCGGGGGTGGAGGAGTAAGACGCTGCCAATGTAACCTACTTCGCACTGCGCCACCATAGAGAATGTCTATAAACATAGTCTCGCCAATACAACATGGGCATGGTGAAAGGTGGTAGGCTTGGTACATGTAATATTTCCTTGAGTGCTTGAAAATACCTGTCACACACATATACATATTCAAATGCACACACACACACACACACACACACATACACACACACACACAAACACACACACACAAACACAACAAAAAACTTACATATATTATATGCAGACACAAACATATGCATGTAAAACATACAACATACATATGCACATCACAAGCATTACTTCTACATTAAACAAACTATTCACTAACAATGGCTATTGACTCTGAAGAGACTGGGAACAATACTAGTGAATTAAATGCTTTTTGGGTGTACAGTTCAGCATTTGTGTTTGCGATATATACATAATAGCATCATACTAGTAATGCAAGTGTTACTTCAAGCTTCTCCCTAGCATACTACATTCTTTTACAATTGCTAACGTATCCACCACTGAGTTGAAGGTAAAACTTACAGCCACTTGAAACCATAAATCAAATACAACCATTAAGAAAGACACAGGAGCACAGCTTGCCACTGCATACTCATACTTCCCCCCTCAACCAGTGAGACTGTCTAATATTTTGCAGCAACATTATCACGCAACAATGGCAGCCAACATAAAACAAAGAAAAAAACAAGGAAAAAAAAATACACCCTGGAGTCTAAACGTCTCCAGAGGGTGTCCCACATTACCAAACTAGACCTTTAACTCTTTATGTGCCGTGTTCACACGTTCGACGGCGTGCCAAGTTCGGATATTCTGCTCAAACGCACAATCCCGCCAAAGCCAATCGATAAATTGCTAAACACTTCTCACGATTCCATTTCTGTCCCATGTACATGTGTAGCAAGCTTGCATTCTATGCGGTGATCAACTATCAAGTGGTGTACCCTACTGGACTTGCAAGTAAATTCTATGATTCTGTCACTGTTTTGTGAACAAAAGTCATGCCTCCACAATAATGTAGCTACAGGCCATATGAAAAAAACAACAACCACAGATAAGTCATCCAATTTCCATCAAGGCAAAGCTTGGCATTTTCTCTACAACTTTGCATATTACATGTCCACAGTATAACAAAAATCTGGGATTTGAAAAACAGAATATTTTCCCAAAGCACGACTAAGTTGTTGTCTCAGAATGTGGCACGCAGGGATTTACACCATGGCACATAAAGAATTAAACTAAGCCTGTCTTACTGCTGACTTACCACACAGACTTGGGCCACCCTGGAGTAGACGATCTTCTCCACATTGCTGGCCTCTGATGCCTCCTCTCGGAAGAAGAAGTACATCTTGCCGTTGTACTCGATGGGATCGCCGACAAAGTGGGGGGCTGTTGGAGAACAGAGCAGAGAAGAAAAACATCTGGAGGGGTAAAACACTGACTAAATCTGTAAAACTCATCTGGGAATCAAAAATTTAAAAAGAAAAGGAGTGATCATCTAAGCTTCATATGCATGGTCACCACCAATATCCCTATTTTCATGGAAATGTGAAACACTGAAATTCGAAAATAATTCTATCTTCTTTAAATGATATCTGTTCAACTTGAAAATATTATAGTCATTCTCCTTAATAATACAGAGTGACATTCATAGCAAAACTTTGAATAGCATTTAAATAAATGGTGAAAATGTTACCATCCTACTTTGCTTGAATTTCCTTACTTATTTCTTTTAATGTATTGTGTTTGTAAAACACACATTTGTGCAAATGGCGCTGGATAATTCAAGGGGGGGGGGGGGGGGGACTTGCTGCAATACCATAGTGATTGCCTGCAGAACTGCTCAAGGAAAGGAAATTGATTGACCAGGAACTGCAGAGCATATTATAACATTGTGCAACATCACAACATGTTTCTGCATACATTACATCCTGTCTAAGGAAGACATATGTAGATTTGTGGGGATATCAGAGTGTGCAAGTATAGCCCATGGGATAACAATCATTAAATGAGTATAGACATAAAGATATCAATCAATACAGGCCTATACATGGAATATGAATCAGGAGTGAAGTGGATAATGTCTTGCTAGTACTAACAACCCAAAGTCATAAAGGGACAATTCGTCTGTATTCACCTTGGCAATTACAATTTCAAAGAACTTTGGGATGCACTTTTCATTGAATATTATTACCCTACTTGATATCTACTTATTGCCTGACCAAAACTTTCGTTGCCTTCATCATACAGATGAGTTACACCACTTTCAGTTTTTCTTCGCACATAAAAGAACCTTTGTTCTATTAAAGTCACTCATCATGAATGGGCCGTGGTATTGGTGGTTGGATAGGAGTGCTTTCTCGTGACACTTTGCTATTATCATCCGAGGTGACATTGCAAGGAAAGAATGGCTCATTAATTAGCTCAGGGACTTTTTGAAGAGTGGCGACGTAGCCTGAATGAGTATAGAGACTTCTCCCTCCTCCTCCTTTATAAAACTCGGTTTCATAAAGGAAATCAAAGGGTAGGTGATTGATTTTCCCTTTCACCTCGGGACTTAATTCCTCCGATGCTTCCTTGAAAGCACGATAGCTCAAAGACACTCAAGTCAGTGTACAACCATCATCAGTTTCAGGCAGAGAGGGAAAGTTTCTCTCCAAAAATCAACAGCTCGGATGAAATTTGCTCTCGATAATGCACAGTTGTGATCAGAGAAAACCACTCTGTGCCTTTCATGAGAAGGGGTAAATTCTGGAAAAAACAAAACAAAACGTAAGTTCAAAGCAACTCGGCACTTTGTTCGCAAAGCAACACAAGTCGTTATCACTGGCTAGTGGGTGAAGCATCACACAAATAATATCCATTTCTCGCCGACGTCGCTCCTCCAATGTGCATCTATGTTGCCCTCGGGCGCGCACATGAGTATGGATTTATGCGTGGCTGCTTCCTCACTCACCACTCCAAACTGCATAATGGATGTCAACAGCACTCTAGGCATAGGGGGTGATCCTCAGCACATTAGCAGACTTTCATTCACACTTTTTTTTTGGGTTCTCTAACCCCCCCCCCCTTCCCCCACTTACCCATCAGCACAAATAAAACCCTAAACGACAAAAGGAAAACATATAATCCACTGCCACATGTGACCAAGAGATAGAAATTTCATTCATTTAGCCGTCCCTTCTATTTGACACACGCATACTGTGATGAAGGCTTCCTAAGCATACTGTGATGGTGGGTTCCCACACACACTTGCACACACAAAAATATCTATCAAAACTGCAGACAAGAAGGAAATCATCCTTTGGGAGAAGTTTGGGCACTGTGAGAGCTGTTTTCTGCCTGCCGACGAGGACTAAATTCAGACAGGTTGGCATCCTTCATGACCTACGAAATGACATATTCTGCAACGTGAATCTACCTTAGAGAAGAACATTTATACTATAAAGACTGATGCTCTGAGAAAAGATGGGCTATCAACTTCCTTTGAAATCTCTATTTCCTGGGCCTTCTACAACTAGCAGGCTCATGCCTTTGCTGTAGATCGTAGACTCATTATTATACTTATTATCTTTATTATAATTATTATTATTTATTTATTTATTTTCTTATTTTATTTATTTATTATTATTATTATTATTATTTTTTTTTTTTGGGGGGGGGGAAGGTGGGTTAAAGTATAGAAGCTCTTCATTGGGTGGATAAATTGGAGATGGGGGGGGGGGGGGGAAGAGGGTTAGTGCAAATGATAAGCCTCATCCGTGAAAGCAAAAGCCACTTGAAAAGTGCCTCCACGACTCTGGGAAACCCAACTCCCCTATGATTCAAAGAGCAATCAGTAAGACCAGCCTGACATTATAACCAGTCCTCCAGGGTATTTCTGCAGATTATATCTGTGCGAATACTTAGCCGAGGAAGAGAAGAGAAATGTCAGCCGGCTTGGATGCATTCTGAGCTTCTTTCCAGTCCCCCCCCTCCCCCCCCCCCCCCCCCCAAACCTCTATCTCTCTCGTTTTGATGAAATTATCCCTACAGAGCATACACTTATGATGATGACACTGGAAATTGAATTAGAAAGGAGTATCAATCATCTTTTCAACGTTTTCACACTCGAGCAGATCATTGATGGGGCCTAAGCAACTGCTTCTTCCTTCCCCTTTCCAAACTGTTATTTTTATTTGGGTGGGGGGGGGGGGAGGGAGGAGGAATGGAAAGGGGC
The DNA here is from genome assembly GCF_040938485.1 of Diadema antillarum. Classification (NCBI taxonomy): domain Eukaryota; kingdom Metazoa; phylum Echinodermata; class Echinoidea; order Diadematoida; family Diadematidae; genus Diadema; species Diadema antillarum. Next base: position 142,667 of record NW_027272654.1, read on the forward strand.
GTGACATAGGGAAATTCAAAGGCAGGACATCAGCTGATATGGTACATCCATCCATCTTGCAACCACTCTACACAGGATTGGAACCTTCCATTGATGATGCTATCTGATCTCTATTTTATTATGGGGGGGGGGGGGGGAGATATTAAGTAATCAGTAAACGTCTGGTATACACATATATTGATCTGTCTATCTATGTATTTATCTATCTGCCAATCTGTCTATTTATCACCTTATCTACCTGTACAAATATATGAATACATAAATGAATATAGATATATGAATTGACTGAATCATGATTATATCCTTGATAATTCAGACAATCATGTGCATACAATTGGTTTGTATCTCGACCAATCACAAGCATTTGCAGAGTGTCGATCCTGGCATTCTCCCTGTGAAATTAATTCATTTTCGTGTGCATGGTATCGCCTGGGAACTATTCAAATGATCGTCGTCAATGCATATATGTCATACAATACCACTGTTTTTCCCACAGATATGGAACCCAGTGTGGAGCCCTAAGGGGTTCCATCTCTATTCTGTCACGCTCCTCTCCTATTTCTGGTTGATACAACTAATCTTGTGTCAGTTTCTTCACTTCTCCATTTCTGTTCTTCGTGCTGATGACACAAACATGAAAGCACCTCGCAGTATCCTTTGTAAACTCGAGACATAAGAAAATGACCAATTGGTTACCACATCTTTACTCCAACGATGCTACTGCCTGGCTTAAAAAAAGTATGACTGTACAAATGTGATGCCTTTTACATACCAGGATTTATCCTTGTTGTATTCATTTGGATAGTTATGACCAGTAGAAATTTGAATATTTATTCATTGTTCAATTGCTGAGTGTCATTTAGAGGATAATATGCCTTACCCTTACAGGAATACTGATAATATATTACGATAGCAATACTAAAACATGTCTGTATTCTTTCTATAAAGTGCGTGCAATAATTAATCAGAAAGAGAATTGTTTATGTTACTTAAGATGTATCTCTTTCGCTTGACCATATCTCCACTACTTTAATATCACTTTATCTGGTGTGGGAAGAAGATTAGAACCTCCTCATAAACTAGAATTGAATGCATTAAATAAACAACCTGCACCCACTCCCTCCTTAAAGTACATTCAAGACATCATCATAAAAATGTGTGACATTTAACGACCGACTCTTCTCATTTTGTGCAAGTTTCATTTATACCATCATTGTCATCGACGAGAATAAATAGACTATATTGAGTAGGGCTGAGCTGTTATAGGACTTTTGATGATTTGTGCTCCATAACTACCATAATAAATAAATGATAAGTCATATTACACCAAGGTAACCTATTAAAGATATCAGTTTCACTTTCTTTCTGTTTTGTTTTTAGCATTATTTCCAAAGAAATCCACTGAGCTTTGATATCCCACCCATAATCTCTGCTTTAAAAATACTTAAGAGATAAACAGGAAATCATTTCTTTTTTTTCAAATGAAACTTCTTTGAGCAGGAAGTATGGCCAGAAAAATTTCCCCAGTTAGAAGTGTGTTTCACTCACAAATAAAAAGAGAAATATGATAACATATGATAATGTTCAAAGGAAATAGTCCACTTCCCTCATCCTCATCCAATATTCTAAAGGTTCCGTCTAAACTTTAGGTGCCTGGCTTTTTAATATGGCATACAGATCTTCGTAGTAATACCATTTGCGCCCGTGAAAAAACAGCAACAAAACAAACATGTCCTGGAAGTTTTCTGCTTGTATATCCTTATCATAAATGTTAATGATATCTACAACCAAAACATGAAAGCCTCATCAGTGGAACAGGCCAGTTTCCCATGTAATGTGAAAGAATGATAGATCAAAAATGTATCCATACGCTGCCATGATATTTCTCTACAAGCTTTCAACATCATGAGATTCTGCCTCTTGGATAACCAATACTGTATGCTCCATTCTTTTTAACAAGCCTAATTTGTGTGTGTGTGTGTGTGTGTGTGTGTGTGTGTGTGTGTGTGTGTGTGTGTGTGTGTGTGTGTGTGTGTGTGTGTGTTTGTGTGTGAATCAGGACTTCCCGATAATTTCAGGAATGGCTAAATTTGCGATCATGGAGTATAGTAATGAATGGAGAAATGAATGCGTGCACGTCACATTCATGTTGAGATCAGATTGAGCAATTATGAGCATTATTTATAAATTTGCAAACAGCACTGAAGTCATGAAAGTCGTAGAAGCATAAATCTCGCAAAATGTATGGTGTATACAGCAGTATTCATCAACATTTTTCAAAACATTTTCTTTGCAATTTTTTTTAAATTTTTAGCACTACATGCATCATACCTAACTCACAGCAAAAGCAGGCAAATATCTTGAGTTGCTACATAAGCTTTTAAAACTTTGAAATGATTACTCTAAAGCCCCATCCAAAGCATGTAACCTGGGGAAACACGATCTGTAAGTCACAAACATTGCCAAAAAAAAAAAGATCAATGGTCAAAAGACCCTTTCCATTCATCGAAGTGTTTCAGCGGCACTGTGAAAACCATATTTGGATGTGGCCATCAGAAAGGTGTGTCCTTAGAATGTCTTAATCACATCTTGGCACTCCGAAGGCTCTGAACAGATGCAGGTTTGGCTTTTAATTTGATGTCATCATATTTTGAGGTGGGGGAGGGCGGGGGGGGGGGGGGGGTAATCCTTCGCTTCAGCTTATTTTACCCCTTTTTCTACAATTGATTGGAGTTAAGTTGGCACACTGCTGGCTCTGAACGGATGCATGTTTAGCTTTCAATTTGATGACATCATATTTTGAGGAGGTTGGGGTGGGAAAGGGTGAGCCTTTGCCACAGCTTCTTCCCCCTTTTTTCTATAAATCATTGGGAAGTAAATTGGCACACTGCTGGCTCTGAACAGATGCATGTTAAGCTTTTAAAATGATGTCATCACATTTTCTAGGCAGTGTTTGTTGGGGGGGGGGGGGAAGAGATGGTGATCCTTTTCCACAGCTTCTTTTTCCCTTTTCTTCTTTAATTGATTGCTGGAAACTCTCATGGGCAAGACAGAGAACGAGCAGTGTTGCACCTGTACAGGAATGATGTCTCGGGGGCTTACCAGCTAAAAAAGGGAAGGATGAAATGAGGAAAAGAAGTGCTTCTTGGCAAACCAAGTTGTAGAAAAGGCGCAGCCACAGAAAGAGAGGGAGAGAGAGAGGGGGAAGGAGTAGGCCCCTGGGGGAAACTAGCACATGACAAGATAATTGACACATTTAAAACCAAATGAACAGACAGGGGAGAAGAAGGTATTAACAGACCCGTCTGTCTGTCTGTCTAGCATATGACACTGCCAAGCCATTATAACATCATCTACAGATGCCTACTAGTCTAGGGCAAAGACTTTTTGTGTTTTTGATATTCTAAAGCAACAAACTAAGCTCAGCCCACAATCTTCCTTCTTTTTTTTTTTCATTAGAAAACATAATGGCTAATAGTTTGATGTCTGAATGTCTAATATTAGGTATAATTTGAACATAGTACTACATTGCACCTTCAAGGTACTATACTACCTTTTGCTTATAAAATGGAATATGCAAACTACTATGTATGACCTCCTCAATGGGAACCTACAGCTTCACTGGTTACCTTTCTACCAAATCCTTCCCAGAATAAAGACCTGTCCAATTTGCTCCAATTAAAAATCAATTACAAATTCAATAGTATGCTTAATTTTACAGCATTGTTGAAGGAAAGCGCATCATAGTCAAGATTGCTGATAAATTGCTCACAAGGGTAATTCAAAGTCCCAAACTCCTTCAAATGCACATGGAGAAGTATACACTTGACAAAGTTCCAGAAAGCGACTAAAGATTTCGTGAGGAAAAAGCCACAAATAAGGATATGAGATGTGAGACCAGACAGTGATCTTGTTTTTTTAGTATTAAAAAAATCAGAATTCATTTATAATTTTTTTTAAAAATCATCATAGCAAATTTTTGCACTGAAAAAGAGAAGACTCTTATTAATGAGTCTATGACTCATCAACTGCTCTCTTCACTGATAATCTGGTGTCAAATACTTTTCCTGAGAGACAAGTATCCATTGCCTGCATGAACACCAGTCATGTATAAAGGGAGAAGGGGGTATATCAATATCCTTTTTCCTTCAGCAAAAATATTGATTTTGTGAGAAACTGAGGTGTGGCTAACACGTAAAGAGAAACAAAACCTATTCAAGAGGTGCTGTATTGAATTTCACTTCCTTCTTCACTTTCGGTGAGAAATTACGCCTTGAAATGCAATTCCATACCATTTTCAAGGTGACCTGGGTAACGAGAGTAATAATTGATGAACAGAATGGGTAATCAAGCTTAAAAAAAAAATTACAAAATTATGGGATCTTAACAGTTTCACACGTTTTCATTGGATAGAAATATTGGGCACAAAAACACACAGGTACATTGGCTAAGGCAATGATGGTGCTCCTCACAACGCTCCCACTGATGAGTACATAAAGATATCATTAAAATTACGCGTTCGGTCAATACTACACAATTGCAGCCCCTTTTGCCAAAAAGCTATTGCTGCTAGGTTTTATACTGAAATTTAGTACAGCTTTATGGAAACTTTGTGTGGTGTGGACATCACCACCCCCTCCAATTTGGGTATGTGGTTTATACTTGATGTTATCATTTTGAGAACGCATGTTATGATGTAACATTGGGACACTCTATTTCACAACTTTCTTCTTTTAGGTGTGACTTCACCGAAACTTTCACCATTGCGTTCATCTGATTTTAACTTTTGTTTAAATCAGAGCCAACATGGCAAGTACAATATGGAATTTCACTCCAATTTACAGAAGTGGGGTGAAGAGCGAACATGGCCCATCTGCTTCTGGAGGAGAACCTTGCTATCATATCTGGGTCTGTGAACGCATCGCCACAGCGGAGTGGAGGATGATGGCAGTATATGAAGGTCTTTAAAAACGCATCTTGCTGGGCATGTCTCCCGAGCCAGGTGATAAGATGTGAATCATGAGCTTATTTTATGTTGGGACTGAACAGGTGAAGGGGAGCAGCAGGGACTTGAGGTTGGCAGCAAAGAGTTGATCCTATCCTTCTTTTCAATTCTGCACTGATTAAAGTTTTTTCTTTCTTTTATTGTTCTCTTCCGTGCGCGAGTGTGTTTGTGTGTGTGTAGTGATTAATAGACACAGGTTTTTTTTTTTCCAGCTTTATTTCTTCCCTTCCTGCAAGTTAACATTCCGGGAAAAAATGCCATCGGAAACACAATGAAGAGTACAGAAACAACAAACCAAACACAAATCTGAGGTCGCCCCAATCCAGTTAGCATTGAGGACTTGCCACATCAAAAGAGCACAAAACAGCAAATAAAAGATAAATAGACAAAAAGAAAGAAAAGGTAATTCAAATTTGAAGAAATTTTACAATGCCTGAATTATGAAAACACAGTAACTCTCTGATTAATATCAGATAGCATGTCTTACATGACCAAGACAAATATCCAGTATAAACCTGAGTGTTCAGGAAACATTTATTTCTTGGCATGATATGTTTTTAATATGCGAAACAAAAACTGGAAGTGAACTCTGCAAAATGGCTACTTTCTCACGACAGTATCCACACGGATGCCTTTGGTATGTATTTCAATCTACCTAACCAACTCTCATGTAGTCATTAAACAACTCTTTTGCCTAACAATTTGGCTCAGGTTGCAGTTTCTCAAGATATCATGTAAGTGAAAAGGGGGTTTCCTGCTCAGAAGTGTCTGCAAATAAATAATTCCTACTCACGCAGTGCTCTTCTTTTTCTTTTCTTTTTTTTTTGGGGGGGGGGGAGGGGGTGGGTTACCATCGTTCGTTCTATATTTTAACATAATCTGATTTGCAAGTTATATTTCAGGGCAACATCCTTTACTCTGATTTTCATGATGGAAATTTCCATTCCTGAAGAGTCTCGACAATATTAAACATTCATTAGGACTACGCACGATCAGACTGATATTAGCAAGTTGATGTCAGCTGCTCAAAGAGGAATTTGACATTTAACGCCATTAGAGACGAGGAGGAGGAACTTGTACCCCGGAGTGAAGACAATGGCTTCCAATTGTCGCGTGGAGATTGCGAACCCGTTCGTTTCTGCCCGTGAGGCAAAGAGGACTCCCGAACACGCGGTGGTGGATGGCATGTTCGGTGGCCATCATTAACGGCTGGGAACCAGCCAATCCACCTGGGAAAGGTGACATGTGGGCGCTGATGGATGGACTGGATGTTCATCAGAACAGTGTGAGCGGTCTTGTTGGTTACGAGCCCCCGATGGTCTCGGGTCTCTTCCCATCTCTTTCTACTTCATCCCAAACACCTTTCTTTTTCTTGTTCGATTCACAATTTGCCTCTGCAAATCTAATATTATACCTTCACATGTGCTGATCTATGACATGTGGAATACTCATGTAATTTTTCATTAGTGCCATCAAGAGCACCAATTGCCTCCCCCCACCCATCTTTTCATCTACTCATTACTTCGCACGTATCAATGAGATGCACGCTCCTATTTCAATATAAACTCATAGAAAGGTAAGCTGATGCCATGCAAAAACATGGCACAGACCATGCACAATCAACTCGATACCATATATTGCTGATAATGAAAACAGGAATAAATCTGCATCCAGTAACCTTAAGAAAGCCATTTGCACCACAGGGTAGTGCGAATCGATGGCAAAGGAGCAAGATAGCGCACAACCACTTTCTTGAATGAACTTCATTACTGCACAGGCCAAACAGTGCCACGTCTACGTAGCACAGGTGTGAGTTTTTAAAAAAAAAGTGGACTGAAATGAAAAAAGATAATTTTCAGGCTGTCGATCTGACTGGAAAAAAAAATTAACTTTGCAGACCTTGGCGTGTGAAGTTCTCTTCCACACACGTTTCCTTTCTTTGTGCCCACCACCATGAGAAAAAGATTACAAACATTTTCAGTGCAAGGACAATGTGTACCACTTCGCTGCAGACTTTTGTAGAGCCTGTTATAAAGTTATAGAGGAAACAATCTTTCAAAAAAAAAAAGTCCCCCCAAAAAGTCAGATCCTCTCTTTGTCTGATTAAGCAGCTTCCAGCTAAAAGCTCTTATTTGTTAAACAAGAGGGAGGACAAAATGAAATAGGTTTATTGGAGCTTAAAGCGATGACTAATGTGATAATCATGTCAATACACCTTATTTGCTGTTAGTTGTAGCATGTAACATACAGCTCTGAGAAGTGTTACAATTCTGTCTTTTATAGTTTTGAGACAAATGGGATGATTACTCCCATGAAGTGTAGAGAGTGAAAGAAGATCGGGAACAAAGAGTGAATAGAGAGGAAAAATGCAACAGAATAGAGAATGAATTATAGAGTGAATAGAGAATGAATAGAGATTGAATATAGAGAAATAGAGCAAAAACATAGAGAATGAACAGAAAATAAAAAGCATAGAAAATGAATTGAATATAAGCACAGATAGTGAACAGAGAGTGAATAGAGAATCGTGGAATAGAAATACCACGATAATAGATAATGCAGTGTACGATGGGAAGTGTGCCAGGTCATGTGAGTGAGATGATATACTCCACTGTACCATCGATGGTATCATGTGACAAAATTCACACTCAATTCTCGCATGCATCTTTTGTGCAAAAGTCTATTTACCATCCTGAAAACCATGGTTTTTCGTAACATTTCTTGTGGTGTATTTGTATTCATATGAAAAAATTACCATGCAAATAAATGGCAAGGCATTTCACCGTATAAGTGTGAATGCACCTTATCATAATTTCTCAATGAAAAAAAGCCAATACTTCAGCCGAAACACACGATACATGTTAGCTTGACCTAAAAAAAAAGGTCATGCTAAGAGGTGATTTCTGGGAAATTTGAAAGACTGAAAGTGAAAGTTATTGACTTGAAATATATTATCCTTGAAAACATAGATAGTACAGATGGCACATACCGGTAGAAAAAAAAAAAAATCAGCCAAAACCAAATATGAACTTTCACTCAGTTGAAGGAAGATTTTCAGCTTTAGAGTGAAGAAATTACTTCTTTTCTTTCTTTATTTTTTCAAATGAGAAATTCTCCAGATCAATTCTTGACAGTGCATCCTTTCTTTAGTGTGCGCAGCAAGGTGCATGGAATCTTTCATGAATATCAGTACAAAATTATTTAGAGTACATTTGTTGTCTTTGGGAGGGGGGGGGGAAGGGAAGGAGGGAGGTGGCTATAAGATGTCTTTTGAGAATGGGAATAGGACTGACTGCTTCTCTTGGCCATATGTAGAAGATAACTGGTGAAGGCTATGGGTGCACTCCCATCGGGGGGGGGGGGGGGGGGGGGGGGGGAGGTCTGCTCTGGTCTCTGGCTGCCTTTATGAACTTTCCCATGTTTGAAACACGTTCCATACCCACTACCAAAATGCGTTTACAAACACTTTTGGGATCGCCTTTCTCACGTTGTTGCGTTTATCACATCTGTTGTGAGCTGATTGGGAGGCCTTGTCACTGCGCCGCTCCATTGCACAGTTTGACCCGAGGAGAGGAGATGTGTAGTTGGCAGTGGTTGGAGCGAGCTGGTCCAAGCTATAAATGCATTTCAAAACCACTGTGCCTTCATCAACTCTACAGAAACACTTTTCTGGCTCTAACGTGTTTGTGATCGCAAATTTTTCGGCGTTTCAGAAATGTCTCTCCAACCCCATAATCAAGACAGCTTTGTGTTTATCAAGTGCCCAAAACTCCCGGAAAGTTGTTCGGAAACCTTAATTCTGAGCCAGAAGTGAGTTGATTAATTCACCCTCTGACTGCAAAGTTCTGAAAGAGATGACTGATATGTGAAATGGCCAGAAGCATAGTTTCATCTTTTACGGATGACCAAGGGTACTTTTATTCACAGCAAATGTTGACTGTCAAATATGGGTCACATAAGTCTCATTTTGGAGGCAAATTCTTACCAAATGCTGATGATAATGTGCCATTTATCATCTGATAGAATCAAAATTTATCACTGACTTTATTTCCTTTCAAATACTGTGTTATGGTATAGAATATAGGGTAAGTCGGGGTAATATATTCACAGGTTTTGCTATATATGCATTTACCAGTGTGCCAGTGTATCCCTACCAAATTCAGATAAGAAGCAGATGACAAATGTGGATTCATTGACTAATAAATGACTTCTATAGCTTACTTATTTCCAATAAAAAAAAATAACATTAATCTTTCTTCATTAAATAGCAGTACGGCAGGACCTGTGACAAATTCCTTTTTATCCCACCCTGCAAAACTCACTTTGAGCTAGATATATTGACACTTTGGTAATTTATGAGCTTTTTTTTTTCCAAGACCCTTTCTGCAATCTCTTCCTCAAAAAGCCACTTGAAAAAGCTGCATGGTGCCATGTGTTCACGCATGATTTAGAAACTTGAATCGTCTGGATATTTCGGCAAAAATGGTTTGATGAATTGTCCCCTTTAATTGATGGGGTACCATGGACGGCTGCACACACCATGCTTCGTTAGCCCCTCAACGGGCCATGCCGGGGTCAGGGGTCACCGCCAGGGCTTTCCAGTTGGTTGAGACTAGGGACACACAACAGCATCTTTAAAAGTTCACACTGTGTGTGAGAGGGAGAGAGATATTGCAGCATGAAATATGGGATATCACTGATGCACCCCTGGGGGGGGGGGGGGGGGGGAATTAGGCGGCGCCCGAGGGCTGCACTCAAAAATATTGACAACATCGCTATCAATTTCCCCATCAACATGCATGCTGCATATAAATGGAAGACATAGTATGGCGCTACATGCAGACTACCCTTGCCGTCGAAACATTACCGCAACATACAAATGGAAAAAAAAATTATGACGTGACTGTTAAAAAAAACAACAACATATACACATATTCCAAATTCTGACTTGCAAGTCATGCGGTTAACATGTATTGAGAAGTTTTATGAATCCATAGATAATGCTGATGTCACCACAATCATAGTATACAAAAAAAAATCACATTAATCCCTAGACTGAGCAATAAGGAGTGTTTCAAGTGGCAAGAGGACCATGATGTACAAAAAAATCCCCAGCCTATGCTAATATCGTCTGTTGAGAATGATAAGGGCATTAAGTTGCCACAAAATCCAGTGTTCAAGACCACTTAACGCCCTTCTCATTCTCAACAGACGATATGCTCTTAGTGACTGAAATATAGACAAGAAGAAATCTTCCTGTTGTTGTTTTTTTTTTGTTTGCCTCCCACTGCAATTATTCACCAGTTTTCAATTGGATAGGACTTAATACAACACCTCAGCATTCAGTAATCTTCATCATCGATTATGACTTCCACTTTCCCTACATGGAGTATGGCTCAAGATTCAGTTGAAGGATCTCGGGAGTCACACACTTCGACCACAATGGAAGGCTTGATGATGACTGTGAAATTGATGCTACATTTCATCAAGGATGGCCGCCATTCACAATGTGAGATGTTTTCAGACTTCTTCCACATCTTCAGTTCAGTCACTCTCACAGACACAGCCAGCTGTGGCACTGTAACATCCCTTTGATTTTCAGTTCTCGTCAATCTCTACTCGGGCAAAAAACAAAAACAAAAAGCAGTGACATGTCCCTCTCACATATTGTGTGTCATCATGTGCCAGTAATCAGGCAATAATACTTCCAGTGCTCCAGCACTCCACTACACTGGCTGGTCATTAGATGTCCAGATGGTCGGTGGAGCCTGAATGTTTCACACATTTATTTACAATTTAATCTTTTCTGGAGAGGTGTACTGGGCGATTTAGCATCAGAACAGAAAAACAAGATATTAAATCTTGCCTTGTAAACTCAAACTTTCACAAAGAGACTCAATGCCCTTCTTCAATTCAATGCATTATTATGGACAAAAATAGTGTCAAGGGGTGTGATCTTAAGAAGAAATGATGCCAGCTTTAATACTCTGCCCTGATTCCTGTTTACCTATGCTAGTGCACCTCTTTCTGGCATGTTTTGATTCGTTAATACCACATTAATCACTATTGGATTTTTAAAAATATCTTTGAGGGGCATAAATGTCTCGCAACGCCTACTGCTAAATTACATCAAAGTTCCGTCCTCATTGTCTTTCTAGTTCTAAAGGCCTGAACACTTACAGCAGCCCCTGCCCTAGATGTGTTCTTTCCCACAGACCCTGGCCAAGGCACTTAACAAAAGAGGGGTGGGGTGCCTTGAAAGTTAATCAATTACGGTGCCATTTGACACCTCCAATTTGTCCTGACAGTCGTGATTAATTTCTTGCCCCTTGGATTCAGCACTGGTAATGTGGTGGACGGACAGTACATGACAGGCGCCAAGTTATGTCACAAACAGGTGACATATGGACAGATGAAATGGAATGGTGTATTTATTGAGCGTGCATGTAGGGGGTGAGGGGGTGGGGGTAGAGATTTTGTTTTGTGTTGACACACAAATGTGCATGCTATACAGAAAATTACTTTCACTTTTTTTTTGCAGTTCAGGGAATAATTTTCCTGGTATCGCATCGCAATTTGCTATGCATTTTTGCACCTCTGCTACACAAACTAACTTTTGTTTAGCAGTTTTCTTCCATAGAAGTGTACAGGATACCATTTGAAATATTGTTCATCAGCTGAAATTGCTAATCAAATCTGAGTTGGAAAATTATACCCTGCAGTTGGTACAGATTTTTTTGAGATAAGGGAAATTGATATATATGTATGTATTACTGTACTATAACAGTCAATCAAATACAAAAAAATTAATAAATCTAAACTGATTTGTGTATATAATTTAAGATTGCAGATTTCAAAGTGCATTGTAATTGTTTTGGTTGATACTATTTTTGCACATTATTTTAATGATTGTGCTTGCATGTGTTTATTGTTCATATAGGGCTTCTGTGAACAAAATAATGTTTAACTCTGTCCCACAAGTGACAAGCCAAAGGCTGATTGACATACATAACTTTTAATGTATGCTCTCAACTAGTAATGAAATTACATTTTGGGTTATACAGATATTGTTCTCAAAGTAGTATTTAAAAAGATAAATGGGACAAGATTCTTTTAGTTTACTCAACCAGTAATCATATTACATTAGGGTTATATGGCTACTTTCTCACAGTGGTATTTAAAGAGATAAATGGGACAAGATAAGTTTGGTTTACTCAACCAGTAATCAAATTACAGCAGGGTTATATTGCTACCTTCACACAGTAGCATTTAAAAAATAAATTGGACAAGATACTTTTGGTTTTGTGTTACGTACACTTTCCTTGTATTGCTTAATATTTCTGTCATCATTTTGTAACTTGACAAGACAAGAATGCGACATTTTCTGAAGTGAAAGTGACATTGATATATAGCTTTACAGTTTCATGAGAGACAAATTAATGACAAGGACGTATCGGATACCTCTGCTTGGTTATGAAAACAATAAACCCCCATTGACTGCACATCATGATCTATCATGAGAGTTGAGTTGATTTGATTTGATGTGATGTGATTTGATTTGATTTGATTTGATTTACTCTCTGTATGCCATTTTTTTTTCAAATACATCAATTTTCTGCAATTTCATTAGCACTGTACAAAATAGCAGTAGTATCAATACTTTCAACAATTATCATCATTTTTATCAATCATACAATACATCTGTACGATATAATTACATGATCTGTAATATAATTACACGAGATGGGGCCAACGTATTGAAAACTCTCTTCAAGAGCATCCACGGGATGACACCGGAATTTCTTCATTCCAGCTGATGCTGAGGACTTTTGGTTCCCGAGAATTTACAGAAATGTGACTGCCCTTGACTCTGCGAGGCATTCTGCTATGATCCTGATTGCCTTGCTCGGCGATTGCTAACGACAGGTCTTACAGTAATTTTGGGGGATGTAGCCTTGACTGTTGATTTTAAAAGGTACTTTCAAATGAACAAGCAAATTTACTGGCTCAAAAACTCCCCATTTAAAAAGTTATTCTGCCACTGCCTCAGGAACGATTGTGAGGCAGTTGTTGAGCTCACGATAAGGGCAAAGTCTGCCTTCCTACATACAGGTATGTGTATTTTCACGACACCTAGCAGCATATGCTGTGACTGACTACGCCGTAATCTGAGCCTCAATTTCTAGCTATCTCTTCCAAAATCTTACTAGCCTTATTGGTCACATTTTCTTTTGGTTTCCTTTTAAGATATTTCTCGTCAAACATTCATCTTCCCATCGTGCAGTGCCAAGTGTCTAGTGGTACAATACTTCCACTGGTATTTTGAGTCTACTTCGGCATGCATGCTGATCATATCTCATTCTTGACGGTGCCATGTAGCATTTGCAAGGCTCGATTTCTCATCACCGTTTCTTGCAAAAGTACGAGCCTCTCTGCAAAGTAATTTCTTCTTTTATAGACTCGATTTCTCATCACCGTTTCTCGCAAAAGTACGAGCCTCTCTGCAAAGTAATTTCTTCTTTTACATGCAAGATGTTCGTGACTGTGGTGAATGTCAGGCAGTGAGGAGATGAAATGGAGGAGATTCTCAGAGATACCCTCACCTATCTTAAAGAGTGCTTCCAATGGCAGTTAAAACACATTAGCACTGTCACAGGCCTTTTGCACTATTAAAGGCAGAGAGGTAAACCTTGGATGTAATACAATATCCGGGAAGGTATTTTATATGAGACACATTGTATTACCATTTGCATGGTCTTTACATCAATTTACACTCCATTTCTTTTTCTTTTTTTTTGTATCATGATTGAAAGAAATTCCTGCTACTGTTTCCAATATGGAACTCCAAGTTTTTTAAAAGACTTGATGGAGTATGAAGATCATCCTACAGAGCTAAATACAATCTGTACCACAAAAGAGAGGACAAAAAATACACCGCCCCCCACAAAAAAGAAGAGAGAGAGAAAACTAGAAATGTCGCTATGGCGACTGATGCCTCCGCCATAATGCATGATTCTCCCAATATGTGCATAGTACAATGTCTTCACAATGTGTGATGACAGTTTCACATAACTGGCAAAATACCGAAATAACAGGGGTGTCAGAAATATCTTGAATGTTCACTTTCCACGAACTGGTTTGCTATAACTGTCTATTAAAGAGTGCAGGTACACATATTTGGGGAATTGAAAATTTTTACTTGACTTCTGACCGACCTTATTATGAGTTTATGCATTGAGTATAATTTTCAAGGTATGAAGAAAGAGTGTAATTACAGTACAAATTATATATATTTTTTTGCATTTAAACCTGACTTTTGAACCTTAACCTTTGACCTTTGACCCTCTGACTGGAAATTGCCAAGAGAATCTCCATTAAGAAAATACATGTACATATATCAAATTTTAAAACTAATAATGCAATCATTGCATATACTAGTATATGAGGGAAATAGTAACATTTTGAGGAGTTGACCTTGACCTTTGACCCCCTGACTATTGACCCATGACCCCTAAATTCCCTAGATAATCCCTGCCAGTCAGTACATGCATATGTACCAAGTTCCATGAAGATACATTGAACCATTTGCGAGAAAAGTGATATTGCAACATTTTCACCTTACCTTTGACCTTTGACCTTAAGACATGAAACTCTCTCTAAAGAATCTTTACGCAGTAGTACATGTATACACTAAGTTTCAAGAAAATAACTGTGGGCATTGCATAGATATGGGGGAAATAGCAACATTTTTAGCATTTGACCTTGACCTTTTGACCTTTGACCTCTTGCCAATGTCACTAAAACCTACTCAACTAATTGTCCCATCATACATCATCCTTGGACCAAGTTTGGTGAAAGCTGCTTCATCCAGTTTTGAGTTATCACATATACAGATAAATTTTAGGATTTGACCTTGATCTTTGACCTTTGACCTCGGTCCGATTTCACTGAAAAACTAATCAAGTAATCGTCCCATCATATATCATCCTCCAACAAAGTTTGGTGAAATTTGCTCCACCCAGTCTTGAGTTATCGTGTAAACGGATACAATTTCATGATTTGACCTTGAACTTTGACCTTTGACCTTTAGCCGATTTCACCCAAAATCTAATCAAATCATTGCCCCATCATACTTCATACTTGGACCAAGTTTGGTAAAATTCCAGTAAATATTACTCAAGTTATCGCGTAAACGAAAGCGGACGGACGTACGGACGTACAGACGTACGGACGTACGGACGTACGGACGTACGGACGTACGGACGGACGGACGGACGGACAACCCGAAAACATAATGCCTCCGGCACCACTTCGTGGCGGAGGCATAAAAAAAGGGGAGGAATATCACAATATCATATCCTTGACTACGCTGATGTAGTCCAGGGCCCTGCATCATCTTGAAAAGCATTCACAGCATTCAGAACTTAAGTGTTTTTTCATCTGACAAGGTAAAGGACAGAGTGACATCCAAACAGCTGTGAGCATTTGACTCGTCATGGCAAACGCTGCAATTACCATAACTGATGCTGACAGCTATTCTCTCTCTCTCTCTCAGACAGGGCCTATGTTTACATCCTGTCTTCTTGCGCGGAATCTCACACAGGGCCCAGTTTGCTGCATCTTGCCAGCTCATGCACAAAGTCAAGGGCACGACCACAAGATGGTATCCATTCTCTCTTCCACTATGCTGGAGATCACAGTTACAGGCGACAACGTTTCTGCACGTCAGATATAAGAAACTGATCAATTCTGCCACGATGACATGTGTGTGCAGTAATTTGTCGAAAGAAGCCATGTCTCTGCACAGAAGCCAGGGGTTGCCTAGAGACGCATGCTGCACAATGGGACAATGCACGGAATCAGACAGCGAGCTATGTAATTATTGTACCATCACTCTGCAGTCCACTGCAGACCAATTTTTGTCTTATCACAGCAAGCTCAACAGCTTCACGGATAGCAACAGACCGATGTCCACCTTGGATTGACGCTAGACCATGGAACCATAGAGCCGGCCAAAGCTTTGACTGCACAATGTGGTCAGCCTGTTGCTTGCTACTTCATACATATTTCATGTGCATCTCAATCATGAGCGTGTGGTCAGTAAATAAACTGAACAAGACAGACTCAAGTAGTATACTTTTTCACAAAATCTTATATTCAAATTTCACGATATTTTCTGCAGGCAAGGGTATACCTCATGATCTCCAGGAGTGAATTTCCTTTATGAACTCGTATCCAGCAACGGTCGCTGAGCAGAGATATTGGTATTCATTCACCATGGCCCTATCAGTTGCGCCCCATTACTCTGATGCATGGTTTAAGACACGAGAGCAAACATACCTTAAAGTTCTTCTACAGGTTCAATAGGGACATGTAATTCCACAAAAAACGGGTAGAATCTTGGTATTGGTGACAAAAAGAATTGTGCATTCATGAACAATAACCTTAGAATAAAGTAATGAAACTTGTGGAAAACCATTAAGACATATAACATCAAACATCCATCAAATAGGCATGACAAAGGCACACTAGTGAAATTCATGACATGAAAAACTTGTTACAGTGTAGGTGCATCCAATGCAACTGCCTTTATATCTACAACAGAACATGCAATCTTCTGCCGCATGGCTGCGAATTAAATAGTGACATTTTTCACAATATCTTTGCCGATGATTTTGGGAGACGTTATTTCAGCTTTGCGAAATCCCAACCTTTGGCCATGGGGAAAAACAGAGGAAAAGATCTTCGTCGTGTAATGTATTCAACGATTTGAGATTTTGCGCCAAGTCTTCTGCTGTAACATAGCGACTGCCATCAAGATGCAATCTAATGGCTTTCTACCGCTCTGTCTCGTTATAATGAGGCTCTCGGGAGCACAAGGTCGGGAGCGGACTGCTAATAATTTCTCATGCCCAGTCTCCGTAACAGTGTGAGAGATAAAAATATCCATAATCACACGAGGCAAGAATAAACAGGGCATCAAGGATTCTTTGTGCTTGCACACATATCTTACTACCCTACACACGACAAATGCACTTTTATTGAAGGGGGGGGGGGGGGGACGGGTTGTCGATTTTCATCAGCAACGACATTTCACCACAGTGAAATCTGAACAGAACCCTTAATCCATGAACAGCAAATTGACAATAAGGAAAAAAGAAATAATTTTTCGCAAGTCTTTATTTTGTACTCTCAGTCACAAATATTTTGTTCGGGTATAATGTCTGTGAAAAGACCATCTTGTGCTGGAGGTTTGCATATCCAGCCATCGACAAAATATGCATGAACAAATGGAAGCATTTTCTTTCTTATTTGAAGGTTTCCTTTTATTTGCGTGGACAAGGTTCAAATCCAATTACTGTTTTTTTAAGTCAAGAAGGGTCTGCTTTCTCAGGAATATCTTACACCAGTGCACTGAGGTGAATGACGTAAGCTGTCAACCACAAAAGGCCACCACATGAGAGGCTATTTCAAGCGGATGACATTTCCAAATGTTCCACAATGTTATGCAAATTGGGAGCAGTTGCCATTGAGTAGTAGTATCCTATTGTTGATGCGAGCTGGTGACCTTTTCTGACCAAGTTCAAGGCAGGTGGTGGAAACTATTGAATTAACTGAAGAAAAGCGCACGATAATGCTATGTACAGCCATAATCATCATGACACGAAGAAATTCCTCAAAACCACAAAAAGCATGCTCGTAAAAGAACATTGGTAAATAATCGTCACTGTCAGAGGAAGTAGTCAGAAGTGGATGTGAAGTCACAAAAGGAGGAATTCCCATTCTAAATGAACAATTCCCACGCTTCATTTCATGTCGTTTCGCGGTAAAGCTCTTTTTTCTTAAATGGCAAATGGTAAACGTCACTTAATTGATAAACCCTTAATGCAATCAAAAGAGCTGACCAGTTAAAGCCACCCTGCCAGACCTTTACAGTACAGCTTATGTATGCTGAAGCAATTTGTGACCACTCTGGCACTGTAATTGCGACCTGCCCCAATAGAAAAATCTGCCAAAGGTGTGTGTGTGTGGGGGGGGGGGGGGGGTTGGAGGTGATAGCACAAACTTCACAATGGTCTCATTTACAACTGTGGGAAATTCCATGTGGGTATAATAAAGCGCAAACTCAAAGCAGTGACATCGTTTCATTTCACAAGCAATCTCACTATGTTATCAATCAATATTCATTAACAGCATAGGGTAAGCATTGATTTCAATTACATCACAACGCACTCCCGGGTCAAAGGAAAGAGAGAGGTTTCAAAATGGTTCAAATATACACATACACTGTACATGCATAAATAAACATTAACATTTACATTTTCTTTTCTCTATTATTGCAGTAACTCAATATGTAATGCACACAACATTGGATATGTATGTTTCATGTTCCCCTTTGGAACTTGAATACAGAGTACAGGGTGCGATCTGCACTGTGCCTGTGAAGTCCCTTTTTCTTTTTGCGCTTGTTTACAATGGTAATTACATGGAAAAAAAAAAAACAGAGGAAAATGCACCGAGTAGCAGCAGGCTAAAGTTCTTCCATCCAGAGGCCAACCATATGTCTCTGTGTCAGCCGCTTCGTGGCTTTCCAACCGACATGTGCCTTTTACTCCACATCACCAATAGCCGGACGCAGCGCTTCCTCAATAAAACATCCGTGCTGGTCGCTTATCTGGCCTTAATGCTTTCAACCCTGCGGTCCCAACTGCACGAGGGAGCCCCAAGCACTGAATTTTTCAGGGGGTTGTATTTCTCAGAATGTTGAATAGGTCTGTTTGCCGGGTAGATTGGCTACCTGCACAACTCTTGTTTGAACATCTTAGAATAGACATCTCAGAATCTTGAATATCTTCAAACAACTTACTTGAGGTATCAGATACATGTCACAGGTAGATGGACTAGGTCAAGAAACCTGAACAATAGAGAGAGTAAGAACATTTCCTTTCCTGTGTGTGCCATACTGGATCAACTCTGATAGCTTTCAGGATGTTACATAACATATGCAGTGATAAGGAGTGACATATTTGGTATTATATAGCTGTAACAATTGATCTATGGATTTACGCGTAGACCTGTAATGGACTACAGCTGACTAATGTCCACTTTACAATCATATTATCTCCCAATAATAACATCCACAAAGGCTATGCAGAGCTTGACGACACAGGGGACAATCTTGAGATAACTATGAACTAAATGACACAAAAATGCTCAATTATGTTACATCATATTCCCTCTATTGTGTATGATGTCATTATAATTTTTTTTTTTCATGAGGCTAATATACTGCTCGTCACTTGTTCCCATAGGCTTTAAACAGGGCACAGTGTTATCTGTGGTAGATCAATGATCCGCCGCTATTCAGGAAGCCAGAATTGGAATTGTATTTGTCTAACCCAGCGGGGCGCTGTGCAACGCGAGAACTTCCGAAAGACTAATTGGTTAACTTCACTGGAGTGAGGGTGTGAACTGTGGAGTTGATGAGAGTATCACATGATCCGACAAGTACCGTTTGACTTCTCGCCTGTCACTGGCGGTGCAAGCTTAAACCAGGAAGCCACAAATACTTCACAGGTTTTAACTCCTTCAATTCCATGAAAGTTGTCGTTTTTTTTTTAATTCCCTTTCAGAGCAAACCCTAGTTTCCATCGCACAGCATATCCCGTTTCTATTTTGTTTAACCCTCAAGTTTTTATTCAAATGGCAATCACATCAAACGCTTGAAAAAGTGTGAAATAATTTTTGTCTCCACAGCAACACAAATCAAATAGTTGCAAATGATATGCGTACACATCTAATGTAGATATCAAACACCAACTTTTAATTTCTATTTCTAATCAATTTCCTTGTCTTGTCTGGTTCAAGTGTGTATTTTGTTCAAGTGGCTCACAAATATGACAATTCACAGAAAATGTGGATTAAGTTTTGTGTAACAAAGCAAAGAATGCAAATAGCAAATTTAAAGGCGCTGATATATGTCATTAATCTAAATCTTGGCAGCTTCTTCAGCTAATGCCTCTGACACTCCACAAGAAAGGCAAGGTTAATAAGGGGGAAAAAAAACCCACTAAAAACTAACCAACACAGGCCTCTGTGCACAGGTGAAGAAGGCAGACGTGAAGAAGCTATTAAGATCGAATTCCTTATGCACATGAAATGGCTCGGCACCGTCTCTCGAGTCGTAAACCGACACACGCATACATCTTGCAGCCACTCTTCCCCAGCGGCTAAACACCATCTCGACAGCCACATGCAGGCACGTGGGGTCTGGGACAGAGCAGAGTGCCTGAAGATGTCCCCGTAAAATGCTCTGTGAGCGCAAACCCATTAGCAAATAGGCAGACAGCCATACATTTTGTATTTGCGCACCTGATGCCCCCGTTCATTTCCAGCCATATTTTCCCCTCCAGTCACACGGCACGGGATGAGAGAATGCCCTGTAGCGAAAGTGCATGTGGTGGTGCTTTCATGTCCCCAGCAGATTTCTTTTTTTTTTTTAAGTTTTAAAAACCCTGTCTAGAAATACTCTAGGCACAGCATTGGGGGACACTGATCATAAGTCGTGGGTGATGGGTGACTGTTGATAATTCATACCGTCAATTTCATTCTAACGAAAAAGACCAGGGGCCCGTTGCATAAAAGTTACAATTATGGTAACTTTGCCATTTAATGGTAACTACCATGGTAACAATACTCAACAGCCAATCAATATCAAGAATTCCATGGAAGTTACCATTGGATGGCAAAGTTACCATAATAGTAACTTTTATGCAACGGGCCCCAGATGTATATGTTTAATACCGCTCATCAATTATTGAAGTGATCTGGCACGAGACACACAGATTATAACACATTCCCCTACTTATGTCACAAGGAGCAACGTGGTGCGACGAACAGCTCTTATTTTGTACCCACGCAAAAAGGCGTATCCTCTCCCACGGAAATATTTCTTCTAGTTTCTTTTGGTAACATGAGAAATGGCTATAAGAAACCATGAGTCACACACTCAATGACTGAACAGTTCTAAATAAAAAAGAGGAAATGAACAAAAGAACATGCTCCTTCACTTCAAGTATGTTTTCTCGGAATATGTTAACAGCATCCCAGAAGCACTTCTACGGACAATAAAAGTGCTGTAATGACCATGAAATCATATTTAGAACACCGAAACATTTGATGTCGGGCAGATCTGTTCTTGAATCCGCCCTCACATTGCTCCGAAATCACAACTGATTGCATCAACTTTCCTTCGCCTCCATGTACTCTTCAAGTGAACATCAATTTTGTAGCTGCATTCATCCTCCTCTACTGACTTGTATAATTATAGTCTTTCTTCAAGTCTCTTCCTCCCCTTGATCTATTCCCTTTGGCACGCAACCGCGCCCTCTCACATCGGGTTGGTACAGACTCGGCCGACCTGACATTCGCGTGTGCATATGACAATGCATGATATACATGGCACCCGGCTCGCACCCGCCGCAGTATATATATCATGCATTCACCATACGTGTACGCAACTGGGACACCGCAATTAATGATGAGTGTTTTGTCAAGTTGGATCGGTCTATAAAAGAAGAGGAGCTGGAATGGAAAAAGGGGGGGGGGGGTTGAACCTTACCTGAGCTGCCCTCGATCCAGTTCGAGTTGTCTGTGTCAGTACGGACCATGCTCTCGGTCTGCTGGTCGGGACGCACCGTGGTGCGGCTGATGGCAAAGTCAAACTCCCTCTTGGTGGGGGCCCCTGAGAACACGACCAGGTTCTCACCTAGATAGAGAGAGAGAGAGGAGAGGTTCAAGAGGGAAATGGAGAATGAAAGGGAGAGATAAATAGATGGATAAATAGATAAATAGATGAATAGACATATTTAGATAGATAAACAGATGGAGAGAGACAGAAAGAGAGAGACAGAAAAATGTAGATAGAGAGCAAGAGGCAAAAAGAGATAAATAGATAGATAGAAAGATAGATAGATAGAAAGATAGATGGATGGATAGATAGATAGATAGATAGAAAGATAGATGGGTTGATAAATAGAAAGAAAGATGGGTTGATAGACAGAAAGATAGATGGGTTGATAGATAGAAAGATAGATAGATGGGTTGATACATAGACAGATTAACAAGGATAGAGAAGCAGATAGATACAGTGATACATACAGAGCAAGAGAGAGGGGGAGAGAGGAGAGAGATGATAGAGAGGGGAAAGGATTGATAACAGGAAGAGAAATATAATAGATATGATGTTGACAAAGGAACAGGGTGTCAGACAGATCGAGATAGAGGTAGATCAGTCGGTAGACAGGTAGGGTAAACAAATGGATAGATAGAGAGATGGGTGGAAATGTGGAAGTACTGTACATTGAGACTATCATAAAAATGCAAAGTGAATTAGTGTAAAGCAAGATATTTTTGTGGCATGAAATTTTCACAAATTGGGGCTGACGGCCTTTCTCGTGGCATGAAATTTTCGCAAATTGCCATTGGTATTCAATGCATATAGCGTAGACAAGAACATTCGTACACGTGCATTTTAATTTTGCAATCTTGGCTCTCCCAAAATTCATGAAATTAAAATGCATGCGAACATTTCTGGTTTTACAGTACATATAAACACACAAATATTATTTTAACAGCAATAATAAACACTACAAACTGATTGATCATAATGATGATACAACTACTACAACTAATAATGATAAGAATAATGAAAACAATATTTACAGTAGTTTTACTTGTCAAGACCAGCCTCACAGACCTGTTATTGGCAAACCTTTAAAAAGTCTATATATGTTTATTTCCTTAAAAGTCATATACTTGAACTGTAAGTTCTAATCAAACACTAACAAAAAACTACTTTAAATGTCCCCCCCCCAAAAAAAAAAAAAAAAATCATCCTGTGTAGACAAACAATTGAACTTGCACTCTGAGCATGTGCATCTATGTTGTTTGTTTTGCAATTAAAACATATATGCACACATACAAATACAGGAAACTGCTTTCCCTCACTGGCTGTGTTCACCAAGTAAAAATGGGTTAGCCATCCATATTGTTTTATTTCCCTTCTTCGGGGGGGGGGGGGGGGGGAGGGGGGGGGGGGAGGGGGGGCCATCTCCCTTTGCATCATTGTGTTTTCTTTACATTTGTTTATTTGTTTGTTTGTTTTTTTTTGGGGGGGGTAGGAGAGGAGAGGAGGTGGTGAGGTTGTAGTATATATGTTAATGTGTGTTTTTTGTTTTGTCTCACTTTTTTGGTTTTCTTCTTCAGGAGGCAGTCCTTGGTTCATACCTCATTTAGCCCAACTCCTGACACATATGGGAGTGTTATTTAAGGTCACGCGCTGCTCCACTGGAGGAGCAGTGCATAATCTCACTCCTGGTGTGTGGACAGCGGTATATTTGGTGGGCGGAATATTCATAAGGTGCCTCCGATTTCTCCAAAGAGTGTTAAAGGGAGGAAAGGCGACCCATGTTCCCCGGATGTTGCTAAATCTCTTTAACAGAAAAGTCCCGCTTGAATTGTCAGAGGGTACAGCAGTAGCAACAACAACAAAATATCTTGTCTCAGCTGCCAATCACGGATGCGGCATAAGCCACTCAATTTTATCATCTGCAATAAATTGCTTGTTCACGCACAAGGTGCTTGCAAATATGTCGTAAACTAGGTTAGCCCTCCTCCCTGTCGTTAATACTATTACACTGTACATACATCTTTACAAATTTTCTAATGAAATAGAATAATGCAATTTACAAAATATGGCTGAAAAAAAAAGAAATATAAGACATTCATGAACCCTGAATAAAATTATATAATTCCTCCTAATCATGGGTTTACATAATTTCGTCTTATGGAGATTGGTGATGAAATAATGCAATTGTTTCAATCATACCTAGAGGATCACCGAATCAGAATTATTGCTGTTCAGATCAATGGGGATTATATTGTGATGTATAAGTGATGCCCATTCAAAGACAATCATATCTACATACATTTATCTACAGTAATATATATATATTTTCTCTCTTTACTATATAAAAATGTAAAAAATATGTATATAATTCCTGTATATGTATATCTACATGTATTTAAATACATAAGGGCATATTACACACACACATATGTGGGTGTGTGTATAAAATAATCTTTCTCTCTTCTGGGAGGTGGGATGGGGAGAGAGTAGGAGAGAATAAAGGCTATTAACACTGATTGAGGTATTTTTCCACCAAACAATACGTAAACAACAGATTCTGAAATCTGTGACGCATGCTGACGTCAAGTCCCCATATTCTTGAAGTGTCTCTATCAAGAAAAGATATTTTCCACATCATCTATTATCTGATTGCGGGCAAATATGCCTGTCTCTTTGCCCACTCAATGCTGCCGGAGTGTGCTGCTGAAATTCATACCCCCTAAAAACACAAAGATGCGTGGGTCTCAAATTGGAAACAGATAAGGAAACGGCAACAGTGCTCTTCCTTTCCAGCCAAGGTTCTGGAGTGCATTAAAAAAATAAAATAAAAAATCTTTTGTTCTAATGCCAGAGATCACCAATATCCATTATACGCAAAGCGAATCAAAACAGACAGACTCACTTGGACTAATACACCAGACACTGGGATTTGAGGGAAATACATTTACACACTATTTATTCAATGCAAACACAAATTAAGAACATCTAATGCTTAAAATGAAGATTATTTCAGAGACCACAATAGTAACTGTTGTAAATGCAATTTGCTATCTTGGGAATTAACTCTTCTGTGCGTGTGTTTGCATGTACCTAATTGTATGTACATGTATGTATGCACACTACAATGTATGTAGGTATCTATGAATGTTTAATGCATATACCTGCGTAACTGTTATGGATACACAATACACACTAATTTATATGTACTAATTTACAAATCTAGCATCACAAAGTCTGTCTATGAATGACAACGTCAGTACGTACACGTGTACATCCATTCAGTACATTACAGTATCAGGCATTCATCCTGCATTCATATCATAGCTGAGCTTACCTTGAAACGAGGCGAGAGTTGTGGTACTCTGGTCGGGACTGGATGCTGTGAGACCTTTTCCCTCCCAGCTTGGTCCGATTGTGCCATTCTGTGCAGAGGTTGAAATAAAACATGCGTCGTACACAAACATGGTATACTGTTCATGCTATTGTTACTGTCCCATGAACCGCCACATCATTGATTCCTCACGAAACCAAGGGGACCAACACCCTACCGATGCTTTCCTCTAATTTCTGCTTCTTTGTTTGCTCCTCCTTGTCAGCATGTTTCAGAGTTGCAAAGAAAGGCAGTTTTTAAAAGTGATTCTCCGCTATCGGACGACGAATATCAGAGCATAGACTCATGCTCTTGTCATTGGCAAGATTTAAGCTAGTTTGGGTCATCACATTATGGGATAAGATTTTTAGATATCTTACTTTATTCGTGATGAATCAATCAGAACAAATGTTGACTAAAAGTTCATATGACTTGGAGCATCTCACACATTTCATGGTATGTTTTCAAATTTCTACACATTTTCCCTAAGGAGGACCAATATTGTACCATCATTTTCATTATTGTCAAGTCCTGTATCATTATTCCCACCTTTTGTACATGTCTGGTGGATTTCGACACTTGGAATCCAATTTACATGCATTAGTCTTTGCTATGTTGGGCACACCCTAAGCAAATAGTCCAGTTTCATCACAAACAAATATGATGCATGCCTTTGATACACCAAGATTATTCCTGTAAAGCTTGTCTGACACTTCCGTGAGCTTTGCCTGATATAGCAACAAATATTTCACGCAAACTGGATTGTAAGTGTTGACGGGCATTGACTGAGTATAGTGGGATGGAATAGTTTGTTACCAGATCCTCAGAGGAAATGAGTTTAAATTAGTAATTTGAGCATTAGTAAGCAGACCTATTTTTTTGGTTGTCAAGAACAATCTTTCTTATAAAAGTATGCATACATTTGAAAAATGTTTTGAAAGCAGCACATTTACTCTTTCTCATTTCAAGCTCATTTTTATGCCTGAGAATTTCTTATGTGAAACGGGTGCATGCAGTTGATCCCATTCCCCTTCTGCAGTAAAGACATGATATTTAAAAAAAAAAAAAAAAAAAGTATGTACAAACTGCCGATGAAGTCATAGATCAATTTGAATCAATGTAAGCAGAGAGGAAAGAAAAACATTCTGGCTGAGCATATGAAACACTTAGCTGTTGGCTTGCAACCACTTGGTGCCTTGGGGTTATTGTTGTTCTTTTTTTAATGTTGTTTTCTATGTCACAGGGCCTGGCAAAGTGACAAAAAATAAGAGACTTTTCACAGCAGGCCAACCTGGGGAGAATGAAACTCATCTATATGGTTCCTATGCATGTAAAAGCTTGCAAATTATTAACATTGCAACTTGAACTAATTTAGCCTTATCCTGGGGGCATTTGCCTTGTTGAAATATATGACATATTTGTATTCATGAGTTTTGCTATATGTTGCCAATTATACTGAAGCCAATTTCAGCACAAGACACAAAGGATAGTAGTGTGTACCAGCAGGTGCCCAGTTTTTCCATGTTTTACTGGTCCAACGGTGATTCTTACTGGTCAGGGACCGTCGGACCAGTGCCGGTACGCAGCGTTGCATAATCATGTCTGTGCCCTGAAGATTACACTATTAAAGATACAGCCAAAATTGAAAGTGAACTTGATGCAGTGTGTATTTGAGCACAATGAGTGTGCAGAGTGCTAAAGCTTTATGTCTCCTCAACCACACATACCCAACTTCAACCTTTCATTTGCCTTCTTTTTGCAAATGCCTCTGCCCCCAGACAGAAGACTTACCACAGATGTGACGCATCGTGGGAAGAGCGCATTCGTGCCGCAGAAGATTGATGTCGTGTCGTTCACTTCCAGCACGAACGTGACGTAATTATGGCAATAGTACTGTGAGGGAAAAAAAAGAATAAGAAGATGGTGATACATCAATTGCTCGCTCTGTTTCTCCTATGTTTGTTTGTAAATATTTCCCTCCACACTCGGCTTCTTGAGGGGGATCATCTCATTGGTTTGTTTAGTCTGAGTTTCTGGCGTCCGTGGCAACTTGGTAATGGGCATGCCGCTATCAATTGTAGAAACACATTCTGCACAAGGCTAATCAACAACAAGGGGGTCATCACTTCTCTGACAGGAAATCAAGTTTGAGATATGTTTTTTTTAGGGGGATTAACTGCTGGAATTGGCAAATTGTCAATATCATTATTATCTATTACTCAATTTTACTTCACCACAAAATACAAAAAAAAAAAAAAATGGGA